>NW_028186228.1:1544417-1553377 GCF_003343005.1 Rhea americana
CCCCAAATGGCATGTCCCCCTAGGTTTAATTGTAGAACAAGGTTAAGTCGGATCAAGCACAAAAAGAAACACTGAGAAACAGGGCAGAACACACCATATCCTTTAGGTGTAAACCATTTTTACAGAGTTGGTCTAAAGCAATCATTTACCCATTGCCTAATCTCAGAGGATGCACACAATAAAGGCTCTGAACTAAAAGTAAGGAAGATGATCCGCAAAGAAGCTTAATTCAAAGGTACTGGKCTGGCTTTTATCCTCAGTTTGAACAAGCAAAACTTTTAGATATAAATTTCAATCAAGATTCCACACAGCCCCAGCAGGATATCTAGATCTGGCACCTCTGAAAATTCATAGGTGGTGCTGGCAGTACCAACAGAAGGGCGTACGTTGTTAGAAGAAAGGTACCGGAAAGCCAGGGAACAAGCAGGTGATATTGTTAGAGGTGCACAGGAACAGAGGGAATGGATTCAGAATGGCAAAGGGTGAGCTTAAGGGGATGAGAAACTCTCCAGCAGCACCACCGGGACCCATGAGAGAGCACTGCCCTCCCYGCTCTGGATGGGGACCTGAAGTTCCCCAGTCTCCCAACACGGCGGTTCCAGGCTGTGAAACTCCCTGTGAAAGCTGAGGACAACTTACTGAGCATGTCACCCTGCTCTGGCAACTACTCCAGCAACCATAGCCTACTACTGCTACTAGCCAGGCTGTTAGCTCTTTGGGTAGAAATTCATGCGGCAGCTCAGAGGTCTAAAGCCAGGGATGACCCAGATCACTACAGTTTCGTGTGAAAGGATTAATTTGTATTCATCACCCCCCTCTTCTGTTTCTATAGTTAGAATATTACACTAAAACTTGGCTATCTTTAACTTCTAATACAAAGATTGCAAATGGCAGTACTCAAAATCAAAGAGGTACCATAACAAAGACTGCCTGAATAACATTCATCCAGCTCCCCTATGCATCTGCACTGATTCTGTCTCTTAACTCAATGATCACAAATCCTTTGTGCCATGGARATCAATTGCTTTGGGAATAAGACAGGTTGTCTCAGACCCTGCCACCTCACTCAGCAGAGATCAGAAAGATGAACAGTGAATGAGGCAATGGAGAAAGAAAAAAAAGAGAACCACATCACTTAAGAAAGTTGGACATACTACCTGCAGAACAGAGTTCCCTCTCTCTCTCTGTTCCAGTCTTTTTAAGACACTCAGCAACCACTGAAACCAGTCTTTCCTCGGGTGACCCCTAATGGTGCAGTCCCTGCTCTCTGCAAATCCAGGACATCCAAGGCTAACCTGCAGCAGTACTGAGACTTACAGCTCAGGTCATTCTCGTGCTTCCGATATGAACTGCTAGATCATGCTGGGTATTCTGGGGCAAGTGAAAAATAAAATTATCCCTTAGTATCTCTTTTAAGCAGCCAAAATTGAAGGAATTTCAGCAGTGTGAGCTGTATTTGCTTCTTGCCTCCATTCCTCAGCTATGAAATGAATAGAGTACCACATCTGAGATGTTGCAAGAATAAGAACTTCCCCATTTGCGAAGCCCCTGGGAAGGAACTAACACCAGCTCAGTTCAAGGTTTGGGCGGGGTGTAAAATAAATAGATGTTGAGGCACACACAGAAAGTAAATGGGGAAGAGAAAATGAATTATGCAGTAATTACCTATCCACTGAAAGAGGGACTCTGTGGAAGGGAAAAAATGATGCAATTATAGAATTAAAGATTGTATCATAATGCAGATGCAAAGGGGAGCTATGCAACATTAGTTCTGGCACTTCCTTGCTTCTGTCCGCTTGATTTTGTAACCTCATTGTTCTCCTAATGTCATTATTTTGTAAGTAATTTAAATGCAACATAATTATGAGTTCATATGTTTATATCTTTTCATCATTAATAACGTGTGGAACCGGCAGACTCTGCTCCCAGTGTGATTGATGTCTCCAGCAGATGGCTATGAATGATTGTCTTTTTCTTCCACCTTTATCAGAGGTAAGAGGCACGAAAAAGAGAGGAAGATTTTATATTTGAGCGTCAATTTCATGTACAAATATTCGGGGAATTTGGGGTTGTTTCAGATGAGGAAACCAAGACTGATATTAATTATTCTGAAATGAGTTGTAACAGATCAGATTTTAAAAGCACAGAGCAGCTGATGAGCTTTGCCCAAGGTCAGAAGGAAAGCTCTCAAGGCCAGGATCCCAGATAACCCAACTGGTAGTCCAAGCCACTGAATCCCTCCCACCTCCCACATTAGAAGTTGTTTAAGTATAATTATTGCTGTTAACTGCAGGTCAGGGATGAAGCCAATCACCTCCAGGCTGTGTTTGCTGGTGAATGCAGCCAACAAGCAACTTCTAAGAGTGTGTCACAGAAAATACAACTGCAAGCAAATGTTATGGTTGTATGTGTTCATTCTGAATGATAATTGTTATATTGGGTTTTTAAAGTAAATTACCCTGTGCACCGCGGACTTCAGGCAAATTGCCAACATGTTTCTCAGAGTCAGACGAGTCTGGCTCACCCTACTCCATGAGGGAAAGCAGCTGCAACAGCAACAACCTCACTTGTTTTATTTGCAGATATTAGCTGGCAAGATGCACTGTGCCTGATGGTGTACTCACTGTATAGGTTTTACACTTAAAAAAAAGGAAAAGAAAAAAGTCTATTGGTTTTTGTACATCCTCATTTGCAACCCCTCCCCTTTCTTTCTCTTAAGCAGTACTTTTACCTTGTTTAACAGCTGCTGGCTGCTACAAGCTTTACACACTCTCTTGTTCCTAACAGAACAAGTTTCCATCTTTCCCCATCATGGAAGAGCACAGCCTGCAAAATCTGGAGCTATCAAGTCCCTCAGGTTCAGCCAGGCACTCTGAGCACACCATCTCTCTCCAGTTCACGTATTTCATAAAAGCTCCATTGCGGGAAAGTCTGCCTTGGTGACAGCACTGTAATCCTTGGCTTTTGGCATACAAGTCAGTCAGTTTATTTTAAAACATAACAGAGCAATATGGTACTACCAGCACTAAATGCACAGTGCTAGCTGTATCATGTTAGCCATATATGGCTAGCAAGAACAGGCAGGAACATTACTGCAGCAATGTTTTGTTGCTTTAATTGAAGCTGGAGTTCAAGAGGAGTCTTTCTGCCTCCAGTAACAGAGCCACCTCTCCCAGGGAGGGGTAAGGAATCTGTGCTCTCTAAGCAGGTTACTCTAAAACTGCCTCTTGCAGCATTTCTTGCACCTTTCTCTGAAGCTCCAGTGTACAGCAGTATCAGAGGAGTGAACTGCATGGGATGTCTGATTGGAGCACAAGAGGCCATTCCTAACGATCACAGTAATCTACCGTGCTGCACTACCAGTGGTAGTAGTTGGTATACATGGGAAGGAAAGACAGGAAAGCAAAATTTTCTTTTAGTAAGTGCTTTGGCTATAACATATGCATGCCAACAGTCAGTGTGATGCCAAAAGTCAGCGTGAATCAAGCTACCCTGACTACACTCAAGATTTAGAAGATAAAGATAGCACAACTTCTGCCCAAGAATCTGTTTCTTTTATACAGGCTTTTACTTCCAGAGGTCTCCAACCCTGTCCCTAATGGGCAGATTTTGCAAAGGCAAAGAGGGAACAGCAGCCCCCTTTACCTCATTCGCCCAGCTTGGTGTGCCACAGGCTCTATCCCATGATGGCAGACCAACCACAGTTTCTCCTTTCATATCACTTTGACAGATATATTTGTTCTGAGTTGCTTCATACTGTCTTAAGAGGAGTGACAAGTGATGCATGGGTGTTTGAGATTCAGCTTGCCCCCCTGGGGTAATACTTACTATTTTTACAGTAGAGATTGACACTGAGGAGCTCTGAAAAAGCCACACTCTGTGCCCAAGGGCAACAGGTAGGCAGATACGCTCTCAAGATCAGTGGCAGCAGCGAGGGTAGCATAACATACCTAGGCTGACAAAATACGTATATTTGCTCATAACACCTCAACATTCCTCCTTCTTATGCCTCTGTCTGAGCAGATGTCTCACTTTTTACTTAGCCTAGGTCTATGAAAGATTTGCCTACCATGTCCAGCACAGGTATACTGAAAATCCTTCTAGAACTTGCACAACCTCCAGGTTGCAGTTAAGACTCCTTTTCCTGGTATTGTTTTTACCAGATTCCCAAGACAGATCACCCCAGACACCTATATCAGAATAGCTGCATCTACACTGGAGCTCTTAGCCATGCAGAAGTGTGCGGCTGAAATCTCATAGCACTGCATTAGCTGAAGTACACCTGGCCTACCATAACTCCGGGGAGGGGGCTACATGGGCATTTAAGACTGTATTCTCTCACAGATTATATCTGGGGAGAAATGTACAGCACACTCAAGCTATCGTTGAATTCAACAGGGAAGATGTGTGCGATCACTCAGATAATCAAAGTGTCATTGCACATGTGTGTTTATGCACACACACACCTCTGCTTAAGTCCCACCCACACTGCACATTCCTTTTGGTTCCAAACCTCACCTTTGTTCAGGCCCAAGGTGTCCTGGAGGTCAAGAAAAGTAGGCTCCAAGCTATAACTGTCAGCCTGCCATCCTTCCTAAATCTCAAGTTGCTTTGGCTTTAAAAATAAGAGTGGCTGTGCTGCAAGAAGCATAACAAACAGACCTAGTCTGCTACAGATGCAGGTCATCTGCATCTACCCTCCTGCCCTCCATCACAGCAACTGCAGTGCCTACCAAAGTTGTTTTCCCACCAACCACTACACTGGAGACCACACACACCTTGTGACTTGGCCAGGGCTGTGAATGTGCTGGATGTTCAAGCACTACCCATATGATGACTGGCCGGTTAACCGCTATCAGGCAGAACAAATAGCGACTAAAGCTTGTCTCCTTTTCTTTAAAGGCAGAGCTGCTTCAAGACTTCTCATCTATCCAGCCACTAATCTTAAGAAAAACATGTGGGAAATTAATGATCTTCAAGACTGCCACCCGTTGGTCAAATCTGATTGAAACTGGCCAAACTTAAAAGGCAGGAGACAGACAGTACTCATTTCCTCAGGAAACTAGGTTTACAAAAAAAAAGAAGAAAAAAGGAAAAAAAAAGGAAAAAAAAAAAAGGATGGTCCATTTGATTAGTGACAATTTCATGTTCTGTTACATCCCAGGAAACAAGGCCTTAACACACTCTTGCCTAATCAAGCGTCTGAGCTGCACAGCATATATTGCAGTCAGCTCCATAACTTCCCAGATTTTATGCATCCAGAGCAGTAAGGGGCAAATTACAAAATCATTTACATTTTAAGGTTACTTGAAAGGGGTAATTTTTGCAGCAGGAAGAGAGAGAGAGTCTTTTGCATTTGACAAGGGCGAAGTGCCTTGTTAGGGCTGAGGGACTATTACTCAACTTTAACTGTTGAAGCTGCTAGGGCTCCTGTCTCCTTCACAATCATTTTCATTATTGTTAGCTCCTCAGAAGTTCCAGGCGTGAAGCTGATCTCATCCCAGAGATTTCAGCTCTTCTCTCCTCTGCTGCTTCCTGGTTGGGATTTATGGAGCCTCACCCCAGGCTGTGCCAGCTGGCCTAATCGCCCTTACTTCACCGACAGGGACTCGGAGGAGACAGGACTGAATTAATTCCCAAAGAGGTATTCGGCCTGGAGAGGGAAAGGTCAAAATTTCTGCCCACCTCCTCTGGGATGGTTCGGGCCCGATCCCAAGCTACTCGGTGGGGTYTGTTTTCAGTCCATAGCATGGCTTTCAGTGACATGCAGCACGCAGGTGCCTTTGAAACAGGGGTCAACTGTGCTGCAGTGAGAATAGCAAATGCTGCAAGAAGGGGAGCAAAGCCCTTGCCTGCTCAGGACTCGGGGAGATTTTGCACAATTAACTTGCACATACGAGAGCTGGAGGGGTTTCCTCTAACACTGTTTATTCTGACAGACTGCTACAGAGCTGCATTAGTTCCAAGGGCTTCTCTGCTCCCTCCACAGAACCCAGCACAGCAGCAGCAAAGCTATTTGTGTAGAAAATAGCATCAGCAAAGCAAGCAGGCAACTCTGGACAGACTCAAAAACAGCAGTGGAATTTCTCTAGAAGACCCACATACTGTAAAGAGGGAGCAAAGACCAGGCTCAGATCTCACTTCCAGCCCACCCAGAAACTAACAGCAAAGCATAAGAACAGGACAGAAATTAAGGTACACTAGGGGCTCAGGTTTTTTGAATTCATTCCCTACATTCTCTACAAAAAACAGAGCTCTCATGCCCAAAATCTAGTGCCTTTTACTCAGATTGCACAGCATTTACTCAGCTGAATAACCACACTCAAGACAGTGGATCTACYTGCCTGAATAACTGCTACTTGATGCATGGAAGATCTGCAGAACTGGCTGACGAATAAATAGATATACAGAAGGCAATATAAAATCACCATTTAAAAAGGCTAACTCCCTAACACTAGATCTTAAAGCAATATAAAACCACCATTTTAAAAGGTCAGTGCCCTAACATTAGAGCCCTAAGTCAGGGGCCATATGGTCAGAAACTGAAATCACACAGGAGCTCCTGGGCCTTTGACAGAGTCACACAAACTGATCAGGGCATCATCTAGGCCATGTTAATCACTTTCAACCCATATCKTCCACATACCAACTAACTGGGGTCATATGCTGAGAAGTCTTTCAATGACTTAGGAAACTGAACACTTGAAAAGATGAATAGAGAGTTTAAGAGTCTGAATATCACCAGCTTCCAGCAACACATCAGATCCCAAGTGCAAACTAATTCTCCAGGAAACTCCAGCAGAGAAGCAGCACTGCTGGTATTTTTGTACATATTGGTCCCAAGTAAGGTCAGTTATTTCATACTGAACCCAAATACAATATAGCATTTGTTCTATACAATTAAAAAAAAAATCACACTGTAGAAAGCTTATAGTAAGAAGCCTTGACCTTAAAGCCCTGCACGAGCACTTGCTTGTGTGTATCCCTCCAATTTCACTGGGACAACATGAGACCAAAGTTGAAACTGTGCTGCAGCCTCCATCAGATCGCAGCTGATGGAGCTCCTGTTCCACTTCAGCAGAGGGTCAAGGTGAGAAGCCAAAAATGGAAGCAAAAACAGGCGTGGGGAAAAAACACCCAGGGATTTTGGCAGAGCAGGATGTCCCAGTCATTCAGTTGCAGGATCAAGATCACTGTCCAGAGGACTCTATCTGCCAGTCCCCTGTGCACTCTGCTAAGCCACAGCAACTCTTAGAATGAGCGTCTCCTCTGAGTTATTGCATTCACATGTATAACTTAAACATGCTACAGTAAGACTGAGTACTTATGATCCCACTGGCCTTTTTTATCTGGATATTCCACAGCCCTGACCAATGCTTCCAAGGAGATTTATAACATGCAACAAAACTTCGCTCAGGTATGCCCCAACCAACTTTCCCCCCGGACAAGAAGCAGAAAATAAACATTTATTTCCTATAGTTGTCCAAAACCTCTGACAGACAAGTGTTACAGGTTTCAACTAGAGATTTGGGCTTTAAATTGTATTGCCAACAAAAGCATGAGGACGCAGGGAATTTTCCACAGAAGCCTGTGCTGATGACACGCCAGTGCCACAGACAGCAACAGCACAAAATTGGTCTAACTCTGTAGTCCTCAGCCATGGTTCTTTTTCACATTTTATCTTTCCTTCAATTAACAAGAAGCTCAAATCCAATCACATATTGTTATATGCCCAATAATAGCATTTTCAGAAGGTCTTTTTTTTTCAATCTATATTATTATTATCATCCCATGAGTTCTGCGCTAGTTCAGACTCAGTGGGCATTTCTAAAAGGCCTGCCTCATCCTGGATACAAAAAGGCTAAAAAGAAGACCTTGACATGCATCAGAAGTTAGAAGGTTACAAATATTTTCCAGCAGCCTCACTCAGAACCAAACCCTGAGCGAATCTGTATCAGAAGAAGAGATCTACGAAAGGGAGTACAGAAAAACAAACAGATCATGGACCATATCTGTGAGAAGGAGGAAAAGAGTTTTACTGAGTAAACAAGAACTGAGGAATTACAGTGTTTATAGTTGAATTAATGGGACGTTATCAAAAGCCTGTTTTCTTTGTTCTTTTTCTTTCACACATATATTACACATACACACACCCTTAATGCCTCCCCAACTAACAACTTAGTGCACACATCTTAATCATATCCACATTTTTAAGAGAGGCAAACACAGAACTGCTTCCAAAGTCACTCCACCAGACGGCATGCTGAAACAAAGCACTTTGGTGATAGATGTTTGTAAAGCGCACATTTTTGCAGTGCGACCCTAGCTAGCAGGCAGCATCGAAAGCTACAACAAACTCACAATTCTGTCACTCTGCAGAGCTAGAATATACCTGCATAGAGCAGTTTATTCMCCTCCTCTTATCTATTAGAAAAAAGAATAAATTATTTTCTTATAAAAACGAGCAGGACGTCTAGCGCTACATGATGCTATCGGAGTTACTGGGTATCTTCTCYTCTAACTGCCAGTATAAAGAAGGGGGGAAAAATCCACCCAGTCTACAAGTTATCCGGATTTACTTGCTGGGGAACGACACGGATAAGCGTACTCCACTTAACGTTGAGGCGGCTGCAGACAAACCCAGCCGGATTTCAAAGTAACCTCCGAGCACGGCAGCCCTCCAGAGCCCATACGGAGAGCTCCCGACATCGAGCGCGTTTCGTGGGTTACCTGACTCGCTCACCGCGCCTCGTCTCTCGCTTTCGGCATGACGGGGCCGGGGAGGGGAGCGGGGCCGGGGGCAGAGGCTCCGCGGTCTGCAGGCAGCAGGCGACAGCCGGGAAGCACAACCGCGCCCGGGCCGCGTCCCGCCTGCAGCGAGCGGGGCGCAGCCGGCGCCGGGGGCAGCCGGCAGCGGGATGCGAAGCGCCGCGCTCCCCGCCGCCGGGCTGGGGGCAGGC
>NW_028186228.1:1553788-1610119 GCF_003343005.1 Rhea americana
CTTTCCAGCGCGGCCGCGCTGCCGCCGGGGGCAGGCGGGGACGGCAGCGGCCGGGGGCGCTGCCTGCGCTCTGCGCCGCGGGTGCAGTGCGAGCTGTGGGAGGGAGGAGAGCGAAAAGGAAATACTGTGTGTTGGGGGGTGGGGGGGCTTGAGCGCCTGGGAAATGCTCTGGTTTTAAAATGCAGTTTGTTCTGCGTCTGGTTGCCCAGGGAAGGGTAACTGCGCCTAAATACTGGTGTAGCCCACAGTGCGTGTCCATGCCCCCTCCGGCCGTGGTTCCACAAGGTGTGTGCGTCTGTGAAAGATCTGCAAAGCAGATCCTCACCCTCGAGCGGCTACTGCCTTGAGCCTTGAAGACCTTCAGTCTCAGCTTGAGGCTTAGACCAGCGTTACTGATGGACACTCACCTAAGTAATAGGTATCTATGGGCAGTGACGGRTTCGTATCATACCAGACCCAGAGCTGGGCAAGGGAATAAGGCCTCCATTTCATTCTTTGCACCAAGGCCTATGCCTGGTAGAGCATAGGAGCACAGGACCGCAGACTCATTCGTATACTGCTTGCAGAGAAAACAATCCTATTTGCACCACCAGCAGAAAACAAACACATACATACCTCCTAGCGTCTCACACAGGACCAGTAAAGGCAAACCAGAAAGAGCTACCAACAAGCTCTTTGCTTGTAGACAAGCATCTCCCCACTGCCTGGTGAAGGTCCTCATTACCACGGGCTTCAGACTTTCTCCAGAGTCAGTGCTGTTTGGGGGCAAACTACAGGATGGTCAGTGAAAGCAGATCGGCAGATTATCTGGATGTTGCTTTTTGTCTCATCCCCAGCTCCTACAGCTCCACACTGAAGACGTTGGCTGTGGAGGAGTAAAACCTTAATAATCAGCAAAATGAGTCATTTTCACGAAAGTCTGCTTGGTTTCTTTTCCATCCTTCTCCCCTCTCTCCTCTGCAAGGGGCTAATTGCAGAGCAAGGACTCAAGCAAGCCAGGCTTATCACTTTTAATGGACAGAGTCTATAATGTATTCACTAGTACAGCTTAAAGTTTTGCCATAAATATTTAAAACTCAGTTACCACTCTCTGAATCAATGTTCAAAGCAGATTTTCAGGTCCTAGAGTATTTCTTTGTTTTTAATCAAATAATTGAGAAAAGGCTGAAGTACACAAGGCTGAATTCACCCACCATTTGGGGTCTGGTTCCTGGATCGTGTCTACCTCCAGCAGATTAGTCTCGAATTCTTATGACATATTTTATGATACCACAAACATCATTTTAACACACACAGCTGACTTTCATTTCTCTACCGAGAAGCTAGAAGGACTGTGCAAATCATTTCACTATTCTCCCCCCCTTCTCCCTCAGCACATTGCACATTGCAGCTGCTTAATCTGCTTAAGAGCAAACACGCAAGTCCTTGGCTGCATGAAACCACCTTGGATGCTGGACACTGTGCAGGGTGGCGATCACTTGGGCCTGTAAGCACAAGAAGCATTTTTWATATAAAAAAAGTTAATATAAAAGTGGACTTGCAGAAGCTCACTGAGCCCCGTGACACATGCACTTTCTGCCCACACTCATCCAGCCCACATTGAAGGAGGCTCAGGACTGGACCATGGTGATGAGCAGGTGGTCAGGCTTTCCCTTCTCATCTCCCCCGAGCACAGGTCTGAGTGCAAACAGTACGAATGAGGAGGGAAGCTGCACTCCAGCCTACGTTTTAGCAGCGTGAATACACAACTAAGGCATTGGCCAAAAGTGGTCTTACTGGCGAGTCTTTACCAAAAACAAAATGGCTAACTCGGGGCACGGCAGTCTTCTTCCCACAGTAGGAAAAGTTCTCCTTTCCCTGTGCTACTCCATTCAGGCTGCTGCTGTGTAGGTTTGCTTCTCTGGAGATGTCCTTTAGCTGGGGGCTGGGAGCCGCCTGCCATCCCTTCATGCTCAGTTGGCCGCGCTCCCAGCAGGGCGCAATGGTTCCCACCCCAGGCCTTCAAGGCTCCCCAGGACAGGGAGAGGAAAAACGGAACACATGGAAATTACAAAAATGGAAACAATTCTGTCTCCCACTAAGCGCTGGCCAGCACTGTTGCAATGACGTCTGCCAAAGAGGCCGAGCATTGTACAGATGTAGAAAAAGATGAACTGCTAGGAAAGAAGTATCCTATGAGGCATCATTGGCACGATGACTTTGTTAGTTATTATTATTATTGCTGTTGTGGTTTTATCATTGCGGCAGAGCTTAGATAGTCCAGCATACACCCCCATGGGGCTTGAGTACACTGCAAGGAAACAAATATTTCTGCTTCTACATGAAAACATGAGGGTCTTGATCCCGGAGCAGCTAGTCTGCACGCTTAGATTTAGTATCTCACTCCCTCTGCTGAATGGAGATACGCARGTATTAAAGGTGCATACATGCATAACTCCTCACAGAAGCACTGCCAAACACATACAACAGACAAAGGAAAGGAAAAAGGGAAATTTAATTACTCCCAAGAGGATTGCTGCATTGCTGCTGTCACCCCCCAGGCTGCACCTGTTAAGAGAATAAGAGCCTTTAAATCTCCAGGACAGAAACCTTGAAAAGTTCCCAGCAATAGGTTTGAAGTAAAGGAAAAGAAATAGATTTCAGGTTTAGATTGCTCCCTATCATTTATTTTTCTAAAACTTTGTTTACAAGTATTCAGGTTCTTAAAAGGTGTCAAGTTCTTTAGCAATACCCTTTTCAGTACGTACCAAATGCAAAACTGCGTAAAAAGGATCGTCCGCTGCTGTGGGTGTGAAAGGACAGATTGAAAGTGGTCCTGTATCATGCCACACGATAGGTGTGTTCTGCTGTTGTTTAATATTTTATATCATCACACTGTATATCTTTCTGTTTTCCTCCAGCAGCTTTTAAATCCATTGGCCAGTCTGACAGAGAAGGAGAAATCAGGGTTAATAATGTCCCTACNTTTTTTTTTTTTTTTTTTTAATCACCAACAGGGCAGAGAAAGAAACCTGTTTGAATCCCCTGAGCAAAAGCCAGAGAGAATTCAGCTATTTTCCATTCTGGCTGGCAGCTAGTGAGTGCACATGTCTTAGTTAGCAATTAAGTAACCAAACTTCATAATATTCACTGCTCAAATAACATCTTTTAATGGAAAAATTAGTTTTTTTATGGTCACAGAACTCTGGAACCAATGGAAAAAAATTATATTCACCATAAAACCATCACTGAATTCACCATAAAACTATCATTGAATCAAGGCCTGTCAAACCTCATGCCTTGCATGAAAACTTCACTGAGGGCCATTGCCTAAAATTGTGAGGGCGAAAATACAGTCCATGGAGACTAAAAAGGCTTCAATCTGTGAAAGCAGGTTCAGGCCCCACTGGTTACATGTAATTGTCACTCCTCATATTGATACCCAGTGATAAAATTATGATGAACATTTTGGCTCATCAAAGCCTGACAGGCTCATACACATTCCCTTATTGTCTTACATAAAACATTGTTTTATTGCATGCTTTGAAATATTCGTCAGAGTGACTATTTTTACAGACTGCTAACCTGAAAATGGGCATGTAAAAAGGCCACAGTAACACAGTTTAAAGAATTGCCTACAACCCACCTCTCCCTCACAAAAAAGTGAAAAAAAAAAATTCAAGAATTAACTGGAGAGCCTTCTCTACCCCACTAACATTAAATTCAAGATGGAGAAAACGGTTAATCTGCTTGTCATAGAATAGCAACAAATATGTATTCTGTGTTCACCTGTATCCTATTTGGCTCACTTTTTGTTCTTGGGTAGGTTCAGAAATTTGACCAATACTCTTCTCCTGTGCTGGAGCTTGTAAATGCTGATCTGTTTTCTGTATCCTTGAAAACAAAGATGCATTGACAGCTTTAGGTACAAAATTTAGTCAGGGAATTAACTCCTTTGGTATTCCCCAGCTCCTTTTGTAATCAGAGGAGGGATGCCCCAGGAGGTGATTCAGAGCAAGAGTCCAGCTTAGATAGTCTTAAGTCACCTTCTGTCTGGGCTTATCTCTTTCCACTGACAAGATAGGGAAAAAAATGCTTCCTGAATTGAATTTTAGTGCCAAAAGATAGGCAGCATAAATAACCCCCCACCCCCGTAGGCTTTG
The DNA here is from genome assembly GCF_003343005.1 of Rhea americana. Taxonomy (NCBI): domain Eukaryota; kingdom Metazoa; phylum Chordata; class Aves; order Rheiformes; family Rheidae; genus Rhea; species Rhea americana. The sequence continues at coordinate 1,557,931 of NW_028186228.1, forward strand.
AATCAAGGAGAGCACTTGGGAGTGCTAATATATCAGTTGTCTCCTTGAAAGCAATGGCTCTGCCCAAACTAATTTGAGCAAGCTGCCTTGGAGTAGCCACAAGCTCTGTTAYACCAACCCTAGGTCCCACTTCCGGACAGCCTGTGCAGATGTGTGGGCCAATGTGCCTTCCTGACACATCAGGGGAGCTGCACCCACGGTCACAGAATTGCAGAATAGTTAGGTTTGGATAGGATGACTGCAGATCATCTAGTCCAACCCTTGCTCAAGCAGGGTCAGCTACTGCATGTTGTTCAGAGCCGTGTCCAGTTGAGTTTTCAATATCTCCAAGGATAGAGACTCTACAACCTCTCTGGCCAACCTATTCCAGTGCTAGACTACCCTTGCCATATAGAGGCTTTTTCTTACATTTAAATGATCCCTGTGCACTGTATAGAGCTTCCGCTGCCAGGCTGCTCTTACCAGCTCAGGGTGAGGGCAAGTCAAGTCCACAGCACAGTCTTGGGGCTGCTCTTTCCTGATAGCATAAGTACACTCTACTCACGTGCTGCAAGGATGAGCCATGTCCAAGCACCCCAGTGAATCTGAGCCTTCTTATAGAAACTTCCAGTGAGGGAGTTTCCTGGCTCTAGGAGTGTTGTAACAGGAGCATTACTAAATTTCACCCTCAGTGCAGAAAGTCTGCACAAGGCCAAGGAGCCAACCTTGCCCCATTGTGTGTGAGGACTACATTCGGGAAACTCCACACTGCAGGCATTTTATTGAAGCAGCCTTAAACCACTCACATTCAATTGCTACATGTAATGTGAGTCCATACGTAGGGCAATTTACTGTCAGTGCCTAGTACTGGATAAACACACCAGTGGTGCTACGGAAGTAGCTACTTTCTGTACTGTCCTGGATATTGTCCCTGCTGCAGTTGTGAGGAAATGAAAGAGAAAAAGAAAAATCTTAGGAGCACTAGTAATTATCTGCAGAGTTGCACTCTCTTTCCCCATTACCCCATTACTAGGTGATGTTTAGAAAAATATACTGGCATGAATCAAATCTTGATCTTTCATTTTTTACTGAACATCAATACAGAGTCATAACTGTATCCTTTTGATAATTAATACTGCACTGTATAATAAACAAAAGAGTACATATCTATGTGAAAAATACTCTCACATCAATGAATTTCAATTACCAAAGCTTGATTATTTTTAAAAAAACAACCAAACAAACCAACCTTTTCCGTTATTCAAAGCAATTTTGAATTTCTTGCTGGGCATTAGCTCTATTGAAAGTCCATTAGTTAGACAACCCCTCATTCATCCATGTTAATGTACTGTCCTCCTTTGAGGTAGCTAAGGTTTAACAGAATTGTAATCCTCTTATACAAACACAACACAAATAAATGTCATGAAAATATTTCATGATAATTTACTAAGTGCAACAACTACTTCATTCACTGTTCAGGACTTACCGAATATAGCATTATGATTGTTATTTGGCACAAACTCACTACAACTGTATATAGTCCTATATAGTATATAACTACACATACACAGTTCTATTGCTGATAAAAAGTTCCATTAAATAAAATATTAAAGCTGTGAAGATAAGCATTCAAAGTTAGGAAATGCTCAAGTTAAGGTTGATTTTGCAAGCCTCCCATGGCATATTCATCCTGGAATACCCTTCAGTTACATGAACACCTGCTGTTTTCCACATGATGCTAGGCTCACCACCAGCTGCTTGGGATGTAGGCAGCGTAGCCTCTTCAGCCCAGCTCCCCTGCCAGCTCTTCATGTGCCACCTCCATCCAACCACCTTATCTTCTTGTCCCTGGCCTCCTGTGGCCTCACACCCTGGTATCAAGCCCTGCTGGGCTTTTTCCACTTATTGGTGCAATCAACCCATCACCTTCCCACTCCAGTTTCTTACAGCCAGGCCCAGTATCTTCCCCACCCTGAGTCCCCAATCACAAGCTTCCTCTCTAGGCTGCTTTAGGCTTCATGTTTACACAACCTTTCTAAAGGCCTGGACTCTTCCACCTCCCTTTTGGGGTCCCAGAATTAAATGATGCTGAGCATAAGCATCAATGCCTGTGCTAAGAGGCATTAACATTGTTGCCAGAAACATCCCATTTAGTCCCTGATGCCGTAGACAGGAGCACACTGTGGGCAGACAGAAACACCAAAGGACGTAGCTGCCAAATTTACAAGTCTCTACTCAGTGTGTGCAAACTGCAATTTTCCAAGAGTTTATAACTTAGCTGAATTTGGATATATTTCATGGGAGGCAAAAAAGGCACATCCTTAAACTAGATTTTCCACATAACCTTATCACTACCAGATCTTCATTTTTCTTTTCCAAAGTGCRATGAATAATGCTACATCTTCTACAAGAAAAACGCTCTGGGAAAGAATTTCCTAGAAAGAACTGAACAGCTAAAAACATTCTTCCGGTATCAGACTGAGGTAGACATCTGGCGTGGAAAATATTAGCCCAAAAGGTTAAAGTTTAAACAAGTTAGAGACTGTGCAAAAAGTGGTGCAACTCACCTCAGACTTCTATTAAAGCAAACTGAGAAGGAGAAAGGTTGTTTTCTCTACCCTAATACAAGTATCACATATATAACCCGTAGGGTAGTATGAGTCCACAGTTCACATTACAGGCCTTGAGAAGATGAAATCACACTGTGTAAACACTCTATAAACATAGTTCATTATGACCAAACAAGCCAGTTAGTTTAGCGTGTTGATTGGTCGTATAAAATCTATGGTTACTACACATACAACACCGGGCTCAAATCCAGCAATAAAACTCCAGTGATTTTCAAGGGAGTAAGACTGGTCTCATACTCTCTCTCTTTGCAGAGAAAAGAGAATGAGGTGTGTCAGTCAGTATGTTTATGCAGTTGTTTCCCTTGATTTGTTTACCCCTCAACGCTTGCAAACTACTGTTTCTTCTTACAGGATCTTACATGTATGAATAGCTACAGTCAAGCATACTGAGCTAAGTAACTTTACTTACACCATTCAGTGTTAACAGGATCAGGACCAAAGGCTGGGATTTCGATGTCAAAATCTGAAGCATGCATGGAAAAAACAAGCATGCTGGGATGTTTATGTGCTCAGCACTGTAATGGCAGAGAATGTTCTTCATTCTGACACTTCCTGCATATGACATCATTTATAATTAATATTACAGCTGCAAATTTACCACCAACTTCTGATTTAAAATGTATTAAATTACAAGGCTCTTTAGAAAATTCCATTGATTCCTGGGGACAAACAATATGGCTCGTTATCTACCTGAATATGAAGCAATTTGTTTTGTTTTGTTTTTTAACTGGAGCTTCTGAAAATGAGAGAACCTAGCACATGTATCAGCACAGGAGATGACACGGCTTGTGCTAAGGAAATACATTACAGAAAATCCTGGCCGTGTAAAAGATATCTGATGAGACTGTTCTGGCTGAGGTAATTCTTGCAGAGTGGTCTTTCATTCAGGGCCTAATCCTACAACCCCTTTACCCCTGGAGGAAGCTTGAGGTATTTCACTGGTGTCTTATTTGAAGACAACAGGACTGTTTGTTTGGACAAAAAGCTTTCAGGATCACATTCAGCAACACAGAAGCATTCAGACCTATGCCAGCCTGTACAGTCTGATTGACTGCAGTTATTGATGTATGTCCCCATGGTTTTTCTACCTCCTGAATATGGTCAAAACAAGATGAGGCTGACAGCATACAGACCTCACCAGCTAAAAGGACATTTCTGCTGTACGAGTGTAGATACCCTCTGATAGGGGTCGTACCATCAGACGCATTCTACAGTGGGAGTTCTCTAAAATACTCTATCTTATCCCAGCCTCACTTCATTAAGACATATTCTTCCAAACAACCTGCGTATGGTCCAAGAGGGAATAAGCTTTTTATTAAGCTGATGATAGATCCAACTCAGTAATACTCACTCTCCTAGAGCTCATATAGACCAGTCAAGTTTGTACATGTTTTCTAACGCAATGCCACTTTTATCACGTTTGACACTGCTGTTAGAAAATAGGTTCAGAAGGTCCTAGTTTAGAGCCCTGCGCCTTGAGACCTACCTGGTTTAAACACCTTCCATGTGCCTAATGTCAATCCTGTGATATGACAGCTCTTATACATGCCTCTGATTTAAAAAGAATTGTTTAAAGTATCTTATTCACTCTTTCCTCAAAGGAGGGCACTTCCTTAGATATCTGGCTGAAGACAAGGAAAACAGGGCTGAAGGGCAAAAAGAAGTCCATGCCTCACTTCTGAAATCAGATGGGACTTACACCCTTGTATCACTAGCAAACTTTTGAAAACTTTACTGTGTCATTGTCTGGACAAATAAAAAATACCTGCAAGACAGGCTTTTCTTTTAAACATTACTTTAGGGTTGGAAAAGGTGATTTAAAGCAGCTGGAAAAAGGCATCTCTTTGTTCAAGGGAAGAAAGAAAAGGATTAAGGACTATCTTGCCTTTCACACTGATTAAATTGTTCAGCAAATCAGATCCTAAGAGGAGTCCAAAGGGTATGGCTGGGTGTGAATCTCATAGTTGTGGGCCTTACAGGGCCATGCCAATTCCCATTTAAACTAGTGGAAGAATTTCCATCGAATGCAGTAGTATTTGGACTGTGCCATAAATAAGTTGCTAAATAAACTGCTGCAGGCAGAGAGTACAGCCCATCTGTCTCTTACCATGCACACCAATGACAAGGAAAGATGGGGAGGAGGGAGCAGACTACCCCTCTTTGCAAGGGAGGTCAGACTGCTTACAGTTATTTTACCACAAAATACCTATTTCAACATTAATAATGGACAATCCTACAATCCTGCAAAAGGAGCTCATGGGAGTCTACATGTGGGTTTTAACAAAGCTGCCAATTTTCCATCAGGGAGGCTGTGCAGGAAGCTGCCCAAGGCAGAAAGGGGCTTTGGAAAGCACTTTAAAGTTGAAATGCTCRAGAATGTTTTGCACATTCATCATCCTCAGAGAGAAGTGCTTGGCTGCTCTCCGTGGAGAGAGGGGAGTGCATGGCAGCTGGACCCTCACCTCAGAAGCTGCCAGGGAAAAATAATCCATAAAGAACATGAATAAATATGATAATTTTTGTTAGACTTAATATTACACACCTTTCTTCATGCTCTCCCTCTAACATTTTATTTCTCTTCCAACCACTTTTTCTCTCATGCCAGCTTCTGCCTAGAGCTTTCCCTGTTCCTTTTATTTTCTCTTTCATATTTCTCCTCCCTTCTTCTTTAAAGAGCAGCATCCTCTGTCCTGCAATTCTTTCTTTTCCACAGTGTCTCCACTTGTTCTCAACATCTTAGTCTTTTTTTTTTTTTTTAATAAAACCTTTTTTCTCAAGGACTTTTTTCTTGAGGTTGTTCTCTCTAAGTCTCTCTTGTCCTAGGTCCTAGGCTGCAGTTTTCATCTTATTCACACTTCTTCCCTTTCTATTGCCTAATTTTCTACTCTCTTTCTTTCTTTGTCTCTCTTTCAGACTTCTTTTAAAACTATTTTATCTACCTATCTCCGCAATACTTTGAAGACCTCCCAACCTCTTTTATCTTATTCTTTTCTCAYTCAGTGTTTCCTTTCATTGCCATCTTCCCAACTTTTAACAAAGAAAAGCCTTTGACTCCAAACCACTGTTACGCTCAGGTTTCACAGTTGTAGCTAACCTTTTCTGGAAGTCACCAGCTGCTTACCATAGACCCAAGGACATGAACCCAGCTAAGGAAAGATGGATCTTTGCAGTGAAGGTCCTCTAGGGGAGGAGGGAAAAAAATTCACCCCCATGCTTAAATCAGATATGTCCAAAGCTTATAGTAACTGAGAATATTACTGGGTAATTTATAACTGCAGTACTCAATGCACATTAGGAAATTCATTGCTAAAGGTCTTTGGACTATGAGCCTGGGTGAAGGCTGTRGACTCTGGCCCTTTTGAATGATGTGACTCAGGTGCCTAACGAAAATGTGGCAAATGAACATGAAGAGGACTTTCATAGGCAGAGTATTTCAAAGTAGCATTCATTTAAGTGTGGATCTTGAAGTCACAAGTGTTGTATTTCTCTTAATGTGGTTTTACATAGACTTTTGTGTTCTTGCTAATGACAGATAACAGAAGACACAGATTTTTCTACCCTAATGATAATCTATGACAAGCCTGGAAAATCCAACAGTGAGCAGGTTCTGAACTTAGGATCAGCATATTTAAGCTAAATGAGCAAACATAGTCATGCGATATAGACCAGCTCCACCAACCCCTTTCTCAGCTGTGGATTTCACCTTTCCTATGCACCATAGATGTCTTGGACAAATCCAGTTGGTCTCTATGAGAGGCTCATTGGCCCAGGTAGTTTTGATCTTCTGCAGCCATGGCTTTATCAGAATCAGATCAAGCAACACCGTTTACATTACCAGGATTTTTTTTTTCTTTTCACCTCATGCCCAATAATTCCTTTCCTGCTATGAAGTATATTATTTGGCCTGAACACTTGTAACCACCTTCCTCAAATTTGATGTGTTATAAATACAGCACCCTGCTCCAGCCAGATCCAGCCCTAGATGGCTTGCTCTATCCTTTATTTTATGAGGAAAACTTTTCTGATGTGTGACTGTGGCTCCAGGAGGCTGCTAGGCAGCTGGGGGAAACAATAAAATAAAGCAGGCCCAAACTGTAAATCTGAGATGAGGAGGGAACTCGCCTCTGGTCCCTTGCTCCTGCTGCTCTCAGACTAGTCAATCTTTGCCTCACATTGGATTATTTTTGAGCTGCAAAAACAGCTACAGTTGCAAGTTGCTGCTTGCCAGAGCCTTATATTTTTCCTACCTGTCCAGACATCCCATATAACAAGAAAGTGCTGATGGCAGCATGACAAACTTCTCTCTAGAGCTCATGCTGTGTAGTCATGTCTGCAGCTGAAGCACCATCGCAGCCTCACCAGCACAGGTTAGTTCTTGCTGGCACTGTGTTTTATGGGATTTTGGGGGGCATAGTCTTGCCATAGCAGCTGAAAAATGGAAGCAAGAACAGTGCATGTTAAGAGAACTGGGTTGTTTTGGCTATCCCTATGAGGTGTGGACTTTCTCTGCAAGGTACATATAAGGCACTGTCTCATCTCTTTCAGCTGCCTGTAGTTCATTATGTAAGAGCAATGAGCTACCTAAGGCATACAGCTCTCCATGTACCCAGTGGTATTTTCTACCAGTACTTCACATACTGACAACCCCTTCTAGTTTTATTTTATTTATTTATTTATTTATGAGGAGTTCAAAGGAGAGGCTCAGTTTATGGCCTGGTGATAAGAGGCATGGCTGCTATTTATCCACACAGGTTTCTGCATACTTATCAAGATCAATGAACATCAGTAGTCACTCCCAGGTGATGCGCACACACTAGCACACCAATTGYTCAGGATGTGGAAGCTTCCAAATCTTGGCTTATCTGCTGATGGCTCAACTACTTTTATCCTAGGGTGTTTCTTTCAGGAAATATCTGTCAGTGTAGTCAGACTAGCCAGAGACTTAATTGCTTCTAAACTTTCATCTTTAGTGTTGTAATGTTGTAGCAACTGCAGAAGATGATTTTATTTTACAACAAAATGGATTTCGCTTGCTCACACCAATACTGTTTTTCCCAGGTAACCCAGACGTGTGTCCTAGCAGTCTGACCAGCTTTCCCTGTGACCATGAGGAGGGCAAAGGACACCCACTAACCACTCCTCAGCATCTGTCCTGGCCTCTTCTCTGGGTGTGCCCATGTGAGAATTTGGGATGTGCTTTTCGCATCGTTTAGGAGCTGATAACAAATATGGTCTTTGTCTCTCCATCCTCTGTGAGTCATTGCAATTTACTCACTGTCCTTCATCTCTTTATTTGAATGTCTTTTGGCTGTAATCCTGTTCCTTGTCTTTCTGCCATCAACTCTTAATGGCTTAAGTTTTTGTTTGGTCCCTTGTTCTAACTTGCCCTTTGTTTTCCCARTCTGAGTTTTCTGGGGAGCTGCATGCAGACGTACACTGATCGTAATGATCTACTAAGTTGAGAATTTTGTCTGGCCTTAGAGAGAAGCAGGGAACAATATAGTGYGGACGCAATCCCCATTACTGTTCTCTGCTTCCTCTCATTTCTTGTCTTCTTTCACACCACAGCAGCCGCTCAAAGGCCAGAATGGTTGATTTTCTCCAAAGCTGATGCCAAGCCTATCTACCTTGAATGGCAACCATGGTAACATGAATGTCTGTAGTTAACATTCCCATTCCCACCAAAACCCAAAGATATCTACAAGGACTAGGAAGAAAAGAAAATACCAGTGTCCTATTCAGCATATAAACAAAGGGCATATTAAGCGATTGCCTCCTACAAAGCATTTTAATGCCCATGTTTTTGAGGGAACGGTTTGGTGCCAGCATTCTCATTCATTGGCTTTTACTAGTAGAACCGCACATTCATCACTGTAATTTCATACAGCTGCATTATTTTCACAGTTTATGGTGATGCCATCTCATTTATGAAATACACAGTTACACATATGGCTTTACTATTTTCAGCACTTCAAGTGCATTTAACAATTTCACTGAGCTAACACTGTCAAAGTTGCAGCAGCAGTATGCAGTGTAATGCAGCTTTCCAAAAATTAAAGAGATGGATGTATGTTTATGTTAAAAGTCCATAACAGTTTATATAATTGAATTTGGGTCATTGGTTCTAAATTGTTACCAGATACATTAGGTGAAATTCCATACCTTTGGCTTCTCAGTAACTGTGGCTCCAGCTCTTAAATTATATCTGGGATATGTCTGGCCCTAGCCTTTCATACATTTTTATTGCAACATGCCCACTGGTCAAAGAAGCACTGCTTTATCTCACCCAGAGCCTTCATGAGACAGAAGAACACCAAGCCGAGCAGATAACAGGGATCTGATTCCCAAGAATTAAGACTCCTATTCATAGACCAAGGGAGAAAATTGGCCTTTTTAGTCATTTCTATCCATAATGCTTCTTTTGAGTTATTTACTAAAACTGACCCCTCAAACTAAGGATCAGTTTCTTTAGGGAAAGAGGAAGATAGTTGAAGTCAGTAGGCTAGGCAGAAAAATGATACAAATTTCATGGGCAATTGCGTTTGCCAAAAGTTGCGCCAGTTTGCCTGTCATTGATTTATTCCTAGTGCAATAATCACCATACAGGGTAAAACCGCAGTGGTAATGAGAAGTATTATCTAGCACTTAGAGGAAACTCAAAATGTCAACTTCAGTGCTGACTTTCACCAGCATTCACATACTACGAAATTCAGTAAAAAAGTGGCTGCTATTCAAAGTTGTGAGAAAGAACAGTTCCCCTTGGTTCCTCTCATGTCCCTGTAGCACTTCTGAAACTCAGACCTTTTCATGCAGGTGTCAAACATTAGGAAACTGTGAAAATCAGCTTTTCAGTGCCCTAGTTTCATAACAGGCAAACCAGAGAGAATAAAAGCTACCTCCTGGCACATTCTAAAACCTGATTATAGTCCTTTAAGATTTCTTTGACCCCTGATTTGAAGGCACCCCTGAGGTGAAACATACAGTGAGGCTTCCCTCCACTTTTGTGGCTGTTCATGAGACCTTAAGAAGATTGAGTGGCTTCCAGCCCCAAAATCAAAGTTATAGATTTTTTCCAGCAGTTCTGTCTTCCTCCTTATTCCATGAAGGAATGGACTATAACTGCCCCTCCATGCTTGGCTAAGTGTAAAGGCAATAAAATACTAAGAACAGGAAATGAAGGCTTGTTCAGGGGGACTCTCCTGCCTTTGGACACATTTCCCTTCACATCCTGACAAGGCCTTGCATTGAATCAGCTGCTGACACATATGGGAAAGTTATACTTTTTTGGTCTATTTCGGGGCAGTTGATGTTAGTTTGGCTTACTTTACTCTTCAGTAATGTTGACAAACACATGGCTCACAGTACTCAGGCAACAGCACTTCAGCCAGSCCATCCAGGCAATTTATATTTCAATATAAATAGTGCCTTACTGCTTGGGCAACACACTGAACAGGAATTTGTATTTAATACCTTCCAGGACACACTATTCTTTTTAACTTCAGATGAAAACTTCCAATGCTGGACCAAACTCATGTCAGCTTTCCTGTGTTTATCCAGCGAGCAGTCTCCAAGCAGGGCTGGCATTTCTGTCTGTGAGGGGTCTCCAAAGGCTCTCAGTCCTAATTAAATCTTCTCTTCATTTGTCTTCTCTGGTCTTTCCAGAATGTTCTCAGGACATTTTTCATTCAGGTTTTCTTGTGGTGTTTTAATACTTACTTTGCCTCATCAAAAGCAATTGACTTGTGTAAATTTGTTGGTGTTTTCTTTTTTTTTGGTGGGGGGGGAGGAGGATTTACATGTTTTGACCTGAGACAGAGTAAGAATGTCACTCCCATAGACACAGCACCTGAAAGTTCACATCCCCAGTTTCATAGTAAAAAGAAAGGCATTGAACTCTTGCACTATGGTATGTGGTTTTCTAGGCTTAAATTGGTCTGTTTCCTTCCTGTTCTGCTTATTGACTCATTTCCTTAAATCTAATTTGAGGTTGTTATTGAGTTTTAGCCTCAGATGATACATCGGTAATGTCYATAACACACATCGATCCAGCAGTGAAAGAGATGGCAGCAAAACAGGAAAGATGTTCATTACTTTCACAAAAGAGAAGTAAAAAATATTATTTTCTGAGGGGAGACAAGTAGGGACAACAGTGGATGGTCTTGGAGCAGACTGAGTATTTCTTTCAGAGGGAACATTAGCTGTCACTCTAGTGTTCAAATACTTCCCATCTAAAACCTGAAGAAATAATGAATTTGGATTCAGGAAGTTTTCAGTAGTTCTGGTTTTTGCAGAACTCAATATCTCTAATTAAAGAAGAGAGGGTGAGAGTTTTTTTTTTTTTCCACCCTAGGAGCTTAGGATATTAGAGAACAGCTACTTTTCTCATACTTTCTTCCTCCACCTTACAAATGTTTGAGTAGGTTTCTGGTAGTCATCCTGTCTAGATTCCACTGGATGTATGCTTAAATGGATTTTTTTTTCCTTTCTCTCTCTCTCTTCTTCCTTTTTTTTTTTTTTTTTTTTTTTTTTTAAAGAGTGGATTAAACATTTGTGTTCCTAAACCTCCAGAGCACAGATTTCAAAGGTAAATGTGGTTTTGCTTTTCCACGCTCAGGCAGATATTTGTTCTGAGGAAAGCCTTTAAGTGTAAATAACAAGGATACTGCAAATGTTCTTGATTCAAAACTACTTTTATGCCTGTAGGTTTCTGGCTGCCTTGTATCTGGTCCACGATTAAAGACATTTTTGTTGAATGCTTGCCTCTGGCTCCCTTTTAGCAAATTAAGAGACTTATGTTCAATCAAATACCTTGCCACAGGAGTGTCTGGATAGTCATTTTTAGCTGGGCTTCATCCAAGCCTGCAATAACTTAAGCACAATTTACTGTTGTTTGCAGGTGCTCCCATTTAGATCTCTAACTACTTGATCTGCAAGAAGGTGCTGTGGCCCTAGTTTTATGCCAACAGTTGAGCATAGATTTAATATTAAACTGCAGACACACTACTTGATACTCACATTTAATTGCATCTAAATAGTCAAAATGAAGTTTTTGATCATGAGAGAGTTTCAAGCCCTTGCTTGCAAGTAAGGAAGATGTTACAGGAAGCATCAGGCTGTATTTGAAGTGGAACAAAAGGAAATCAAGGAACATAGGTGTTCTAGCAGCAAAGAGCATCTGGGCTCCACCCATCAAATTTCACTAAACTCTGGATGACAGACCATTGCCGTGTAATGAGGCCGGTTCAGTATGGCTTACACTCAGATGTGGCGTGTTGGAGGATATTACCTTATTCAGGATCAGGCTTAGCCAAATAAACCCCTCCCTGAGATGCCGTTTATTCAAACCATTTCACAGTTCATGTAGCAATTTAACCTAGAGCAAGCCTTTCCTCTCTGCAGTTCGAGCAGCCTTTTGGCTGTGTCAAGCGTTCAGAAAAACGGAGGTGGGGCCTGCCTGGGCATGCTTTCAACTCTGCCGTCGTTATAGCTGCGTGGCCTGGCCRCCCGTGGCCAACAGGTCCCTGCAGACCCTTCTGGCTGGCCGGAGAGCAAAGTTCCTTCCCTTCCCCTGTCTGACCCCATGCGACCATCCCCAAAGCAGTGGGAGGATAGCCTCAAAGATCAAATCCTTCACCCCTCCGAAGGAACGCATTCCCTTTTGTGACTCCCTTGAGACCCTGGACACCTGAACGTAAATCCATGCAGTGGGTATCTGGAGAGAGAGGCACTTGAGCCTGATGCTCTCAGCACTCAGCCCTGGCCCTCAGAGCCTTGCAGGACTTTTGGGGGCATGTTTTCACAGGCTAATCCCTTCCTGATCTTGGGTGGGGTGCGCATGGCTCCCAGCCACTTTTTCCTCACTTGCCCGCAAGCAATGTCTGCTGCACCGCAGAGCCTGCCATTCAGAAGCAGGAAGGCTTTGGAAGGAGCTGCCTCCCTGGTTTATCTATGAATCACCAAAACAGCCCCAGCTAAAGCCGGCTTCTCTTGGCTTCCACAGGAACAGTACCGGGTCCTCTGTAGCTAATTTAAAAAAGAAGTGGCAGCAAAATAAAACAAGCATTGGGCTTCTGTCCCAGCCCAGCACAGAGAGCTCAGGGGGGAGCCGCCTCAGACAACTCCGCACAGACAAATCGATAGTTTTACTTTACTGCCAAAAATTCTCCTCCAGGTTTCGCTGGCTCAACTTCTATTCACTTTAATGGGGGTTGGGCTGGTATAAATGAGAAGGGAATTTGGCCTTCGCTGTCAATTGCATTTTTCATCTACAAGGTATTTTATAGACGCTAACTAATGAGCCCACACAAAGGCCTGTGGGGTAAGTAAGGTGTTTTTCTGCTATCTCTTTAGAGATAGGAAGTAGAGCCAAAACGGATAAATGACTTGCCCAAGGCCAAAAAGAGTGTCAAAGCCAGAGTATTTATGAGTCCCAGGCTCATAACACTCTGTCCCCTGACAGGGTCTCAACTTATTCTCATAATTTCTTTACCCACAAATTCTGCATGAAAAGATAGCATTTCCATTTTTATCTGGCCCCATTTTTTTTGTGACCGCTTCTTTTTGGAATGCTCTGACCCAAAGCTCTAAGTCCAAATACATTACAGGAGAAAGCTTCAAAAAATAATAATAATGCTATTATTGTCTCGGAAAAACCTAGAGCTTGCTGAAGAGATTGATAAGATGTCCAGCAACAATAAAGCTATTTATTATTATTCTTGCTGAAAGGGACAGCGTTATCTGAGGACCTTGGTAAAATGGCCAGGAAAATATGCATAGCAGTTGTGTCTAGCCTGGAGTGTGCTGCAAGAAGGTGACTTGCCATCCTCATGTCCGCCTGAGAAAGGAATGTCCTTCCGTTCCACTGTTGGAAAAAAATAATTTGTGATAATTCCTATCATTACTATTTGATCTGACTCACTTAAAACTCAGGAAATCAGGGGAGACGGCACTAAGAACAGTAAGCTTTCCACCCGGCCACCCCTGACCTTACGAGTCGGGGTAAGGACCCCCTCCATCAGCCCCTGGTACTCAGGAGTGACTCTGTTTTTCTTCAGCTAAGGACCTGGCTCAAACACAAGGGCCGAAGGCTCCCTTGCGCGCGCGGCTGCAGGCCAGGACGCGCTGAGGCCAGCGCGCTCGGCGCTCGCCACAYGCCTCAAGGCCACGTGGCCGCCATTGCGCCCGCCGCGTCGTGTCGTGTCGCATCGCGTCGCACCCCGCGGAGTCCGGCGGCCGTGGGCGCCCCACAGAGCTCCGAGCAGCAGCTAACAACCCCACCACTAGCTTGTTAACCTCGATAAAACCGGGCGATGCCGGACCCTGGGGGACACAACGCCCCCCGTTGCCCGATACCGGCTGCCTGGGGAAATGGYGGCGCGGGAGCCATTTTAGCTCTGYGGAGGCCAKGGGGGAAGCARGGGCGGCGCCCATCACCGCACCCTTGCTCCCACTTAACACTACSAAGCGATTTCATTTCACCTCAGGAKGCACCGGTAGCGCCTGGGGTGAGGGGAGGGGAGCCACGGTGGGGCAGCAGGTAGCCTTTGAAAGAGCAGGGGGAAAACACTCGGAGCGCGGAGAGCTGGCGGGATGGCGCCCTCACTCCGCCGAGCCCGACGACGGAGCTGCCCCAGCAAAAGGCATCGTCCAAACCCGACGGCTCGGCCCCCTAGGAACCCAGCAAACTAGGGCGGGGGGAAATCAGGYAGGTGGGGGCAGTGGAGCAAGGTTTGTTTTGCTTTGTTTTGTTTTTTAAATCACGCCAGGATGCTGCCCGCTCCTGRGCGCAGGGCTGCCTCAGGAGGCATCCCGCAGAGGCCGAAGGGCTCCTGTCCTCTCCCCAGGAGGACGCGGGRTTTGCCGCCCACAGAGGATTTGGAGAGCTGTTTGAAGCTAAAGGCTTCCTCACTGCTTTCTTTGTCTTCTGCTGCCCTGAGGGAGAAACTTTACCCAAAAGCCTGGTGCTTTATACATCAAAGGACACCAGCGGATTTTTTTTCTTTAATTGCTCTGAGTAATATTAAGGTAGACATTTTCATAAGAGAGTATCAGTTTAAAGTCTGCCTCAGAGCTGTTGAATGAAGAAGCTGGGATCCAGATAAAGACTTAAATAAAAGCAATACTGAAAGAAAAAAAACAAAAACAAAAAAAGATCAGCACATTTGCTGATCCTTAGGGCACTTGTTTTCCTTTCTGAGATCCTGCATGAGCTACTCAGATGATCAGCCTCCAAATCCCATGTGCTTCTTCTCAGGAAACTAAACATAATCCTAAGATTTTTTCTTTCGATGAACGTAAAGCACACCTGTAAATCTAACCTTGCATCTCRTACAATTATCTGAACACCCAGAGCTGTAAGCATAATTGGATCCTACATCATTACCTCAGGTTTTGTCTGTCTGTTGCTAGCGGCAAGCCCACGTCATGGATAGAAAGCCAAGAGTTTTTGACATCTACAGTGGTAGGGACTCATTAATTCCTGAGCATCAGATCTAACCCATCTTTAAGTAAGTGGCCTGCTTTTCAAGGAGAGGATTCTCAGCACATTTTCAAATTACTCAGGCCTCCTTTACACTGTCTTTGACTTAGCCCATAAACACTGAAGGACTCAAAGCCATGTGAAATTGTGGTACATGTGTCCAGCTACAGAAATAACTTTTTTCACATACCTATGAAGAGTCTAGAACAAAAGGATTTAACTGACTAGGGTGAAAGAGACACCAGAGATGCAAACTTGGATGGTAACATAAATATTATACAAACAACAGATGTATACATAAGCATACATAAAAGCAAAAATATCTCTAGTATCTCTGCTTTGGGTTGTTTCCTCAGTTCCCAAGAAACAATATAAAGAAAAATATTTTAAAATTCACATTGTTCTCCTGGTGCCTGAAAGTGAAGCGAGCTACAGAATGGATAGGAAGCAAAGGGAAGACACCCTTAATTGAATAACCCTCAAATGAATTAAAACCAAACATATAAAAAGACTAACGAATACATACACCAAAAAAAAATCAACTCGTTCACAGTTTCTTCATTCGCAATAAGCCATGGCATTTCTAAAAACACAGGAAAAAGTTTTAAAAAACCTTTTCAGCCAGTGGTCTGCTCCAAAATAATGTGCATTTTGGTGTTTACACTGGCTTCACAAGGCCATTTCCTGAAAGAACAGCTTTTTTTTTGCCTCCTGTCTTCAGTAGGACAGGATATAGCCTATTAATGTCAGGATACACCAGACTATGTAGAACTGGTGGAGACTGTTCGCAAATCTTTCAATCAGATCAGGCAGAAAATGAAAGCTCCCAAGTCCCACCCTCATAGCTGACAGTGTGTTGGCTCCTCCTGTGGATCCTATTAGTAAGCAGATCACCAACCTCTCATTAGTAAGTGCAGAGGTCCCCTATTCCAATAACCTGGGAGGGAAATCTACAGAGCAGGGCTTTGAAAGGCACATGGGTTTGCATACAGTAAAAATGCCCAYTGGACTCTGTGAAAGGACATTCTGGAGTAGCATATATTATGTACATCATCATACATCCTGAACTATTACAAAGTTAAGTCCTAGATTTGTATCTACATAACGGAAGAAATGTGGACTGAAGAAATGAACTGGAGAGGTGTGTTTTTGATCACATCAGTAGCCATGCAATTTTTCACACTCCTTTCTTGCACAGCGTTTACATTCATCTCCTCAAAACTACTTCCAACATCCACAAYCTTCCAGCAGCTTTGAAGTAGAAGGTTCAGCCTGACTGAGAAATGCAAGGGTGAGAATCAAAGCCTGAATCTGAAACTCTCTGAGCTCAGGGGAGGCTGGAGGAGCTAGACACAGGGTTTTGAACCAGAGATATGTCTAGCAAATATTCAGGTAGCAACATTTTCAGTTTCCACAGTGTTTGGGGATCTTGGGGAGACAGTGTT
Organism: Rhea americana; assembly: GCF_003343005.1. Classification (NCBI taxonomy): domain Eukaryota; kingdom Metazoa; phylum Chordata; class Aves; order Rheiformes; family Rheidae; genus Rhea; species Rhea americana. The sequence continues at coordinate 1,574,463 of NW_028186228.1, forward strand.
TTCTTTCAGCTAACTGATTTATGGAGTCTCCTATTGCGATGAATGATCCTCTGTCCTGCACTGTGATAAACAGTCACTGCAGTTGTACAGTTGTCCTATCTYTGTCTAGACTTTCTGAAAGAGAAAATCTTAGTTTAGAATGACATTGTGGCTGTTTCTATTAAAACATCAAGCAGAAGGAGGAACAAGGAACTAACTCTTTGGTAGGTGAAGCGAGTTTTTTAATTCTTGGCTATTACTGAATTCAGCTCACAGTAAGTGATGGGCATGTTCTTGGACACAATTCATTTCTTCAAAGGATGCTTGAATAATGCAGCATGCACTCCCTGGGGGTCCCAAATACCTCTTGAAGTTCTCTGTAGCCTGGAATTGGCTTAAAAGAGACATTAAACCTAATTCAGAGAGGCAAATTTAGTCCAATATCCTAAATACAACTAACTTATCCTAAGCAGTAGCTTTAGTTAACTTGAAATACATTATTATTAAAGACAGTGATGACAAACTAAAYAGCCTTTTTTATTCACCCCACAAAGGATTCCACAAAGCAGAAATCACCCTTACACTGAACCTTGCCAGTCACGACACACTATTAACAGAGGCAATTATAGGTGATCACAGCAATTACTAGTAAAAAATTATCAAGTGTAATGGAAGGAGTAATTACTACCTTTCATTTCATAACTTCATCAGAGGTAATGGCACAATATGATCAAACAGAACAGCACTGCAATGAGTCCCAGCTCTCCTTCTTACACGATAATGCTCTGTCCCTTATGAAATCTCACAACTGCAGTACAGGTGCAAAACCAACAGAAGTTCTGGAACTCTTTCTCCTGTAAGCAGCTTTCAGGGTTAGAGTGGAAATACAGTTGCTATAAGAACTAGCAGCAAATTTGCTACTCCTTACTGTGGAAGTGCAATGAAACTGAGATGCCATAAGGATGCCATAAAAAATTCCAAATTAGTGCTTCACAGGCAGAGTCAACAGCTAAACCCTGTCATACTCTGCCACTATAAATGCCAAAACTTAGTGAAGACCTAACCCCAATGCTTATTGTGCAAAGCTGCAGCAGGGGACTTGCTTTTGGGCATAGGTATAGCCATATTCCTGMCCAGAGCAGCCCAGACAGAGATGGTTAGCACTGTGCCCAACAAATCTGAACATTTTCAGTAGTACCTACTTTGCACACTCAGTAAGAGCAGGCACAGCGGCACTCAGGAGCCCCGGCCCCATCATGCACATCTGATAGAGCTTGTGCTGTGCAATGCAGAGGATGCCCTGCGTTCCTGCCTGAAGCACTACCAGTGGGCACGAGAGGCAGCCCAGTACTGGGTTTCTTCCCGCTTGGGACTCTATATATGGTGAAGCAGCTGCTCTGGGCACGGGAGCTCTGCTGCAGGAGTGGCCTCAGTGCCAAGCTGATGGTAAGTGAATGGGAAGCACTATCTGCCAGGACYGTGGGATAAGGAGAGGCGGAAGAGCTCTTGGCAAACCTCTTGAGGGACATGWCAGCTCTGACATGGGCATTAGTGCTGATCTTTGGTGTCTTTTAAGCAGAAGGTCAAGCAGCACCCCCAGTCCCATCAGACTGCTCAGCCATAGACCTAAACATACAAAGCCGTGACAATCAATCAAGTGAATCCTTGTTTCCAACCTACAAATGAATGCAGGTTTACAAAGGTGAGAGGTTAGTGTTGTGAAGTTGCTGGGCTGTCTACTTTCTCTGTGGTAGTTCTCCACCATAAATGGCAGTTGAGGAATGTAGGAGAAAGCTGTTTTCCAGCTGACCTGCTGCCTTCAGAGGTTTGCATTTTACCTCAGTCTCTGATTGATTTCCCACTTTTTGCATTAAAATATACATTAGCCAGTGGTGACTTGTGTGAGGGGTGACACAGATCAGCAGCAGCAGTTTCCATTCTGAGAACTAGCTCATACACCCTCTTGCTTCTTCTGTCAAAACAGCTATATTAAGATGGATGTTTCTCCCTTGTGAGAAGAAAACAATGGCTTCTGTAACCCAGTGTGTGGCACTTATTTAACTGACCTGCATCTAGACTGCTGGCTTTCRTGGCCTTGGGGATTATTCACTGAGGAATCTCTTTGAAGTCATTTGCACCAACACAAAGAGTATGCAAAGAACATGCAACATGGCCCTACTCTATTTAGATAGGATTTGCATGCTGTGCAGCAGTGGAAAGTCACACCTATAGTGTGAACTACAGAGAAACTTAACTTGTTTGGTTTGCTTAAATAGATAAATATAAAGCAGAAGAGTATTAGCAATGCACAGGAAACAAAAAAGTTCAGTCTTACTCCAAAGGTGAAGCGGAGAGTAAAATTAATGTTCCTTTACATGTCTTCTAAAGCTTCTTACTGATCCTCAGACCTGACCCTGGCTCAATTTCCAGCATATGAAGCTTTTTTTCCTAMGACACAATCCCACAAAAATATTTGTAGTCACAGGTTAAAGTAGCTTTTATTGGTTTTACAAATTCTTGTATGTTACTACAGAAGAAACTGAACTCAGGTCAGAAGCATCTGCATGTTGCTGAGCACAGAGCAAATTTCCAGAGCTTTTGATTGGATTTCTCTACCCAGTACCAGGCAAATCACCCAGGGGGATGAAAATTGCTGCAAAGTCCAAGCAAAAGTTTCACAATAAATAGCTGGAGCAGATCCAGTAGGAAGACTGGAGAGCTGCCAGCCTGCCATTGCTCKAGCAAAGTCGGTTGGAATTTGCAAGTCAGGTCCTAGCCGTGCAAGCAAGTTCAGGGCGATTAGCCGGTCGGTCACCAGCTGCAGTGTAGTTTAGCAGAGTATAGTGGGAAGCAGAGTCATACAGGTCTGCTGAGGAGGTGAGAGAAAGGGAGGAAGGAATAGCACACCACAAAGAGCAATTAGAAAATCCCCATCAGATCAATACACACAAAAATCACCCTTCTGTTACTGAAAGCAACATAACATGCCTCTGCTTTGCAGGTAGTGAATGACATTAGAGCCATGTCTGCCACGCACTGAAAGCATGTGTGTAAATKGTCACAACAGCATCTGGTTTAAAACAAGCGGTAGAAAGCCATTAAAAAAAAAAGCTTTAGAATTGTTCTTATGCTGACAATTAGATGTATAGTGAGAGAGCACTACAGAAGAAGGATTTTGCTAGGAATTCTCTGCAACATTTGTGGAAATTTTCTACAACAGTTTTCATAACTTGCATAATGCCCAACTGTCTTTCAAAGGATGCTTTCTGGAAAAACAAGGGCAACTATCCTATAAAGCTTCTGCAAGGAAGAGAAAGACCATGGAATCTGAGCACTATGCACACTCTGGTAGACTCTGATAGTCATGCAGAGATTTGAGAGTAGTTCATTTCCCTGAACTCCTGAGGCATCCTGTCCACATTGCAAAATACCACTATTAAAACTTCACAATTTGAACGTGACCCCATACTACCATCAATGACATCCTACAGCGACTAGCTATATAGCAGTAGAAGCTACCTCTTGAATTTTGTTCATTTTCATAATTCTGCTCTGTAGTTGACCCAGAAATCTTCATCTTCACCTGCATGGCACACTGGGAACTACAATCAAATACAAGTTTATCAGGAAGTCAGACTTGAACTTCTAGAATAAAACAGTTTGAGAGCAGACCCTTGTGACCTGTACCATCAGGTATAAACCATTTTACCAGACAACCCTTATAGTTCTAAACAGGATATTTCCAGAATASGATGAAGAATCAAAGTTAAATTCATAGAAATCTATGAACAATTCTGAGGAATGTGAAAGAATTGTCTTGGGCCTGACTGAAGAGGGAAACACTGTTTTTCATCTGAGCTTTCTCTACAAACATTTCCAAGCATTAGCAGCATGACGGGCGTAACTTAAAACATGTGGATGAGTAGACCAAACATATGGAAGAGGTATTTACATTAGGCTAATAGCAAGTTTATGCTTTCAATCAGTATAACATTGCTGAGGATTTAAATCTCAGCAAACAGCCCTCTCTTTCTGGACAGCCCTTGATGCTGTTTTATCCACCTGTGGGGGAAGTATCCCCTTCCTTCACTGCAGCATTTCTGTCTATGAAGAATGAGGCTAATAGGATTTGTAAAATATTTTGAGATCTCTAGACGAAGCATACAGTGTAACTGCACCAGAGAACTGTCAGCAAATAAGCTTGCCTTTTTCTATCCTCAYTCATTCAAAGCATATATTAAGTTTGTATGTGCAAAACAAAGGACAGGAAAATCAGGCACACTAAGAAGCAGTTCGATTTCTTTCTTATCTGTGAGCCTCATGTGTGACCCAGACTTTTGCAGCTCACAGGAGCAATGGCTGGGAAGCAGAGTACAAAACCTTCTCTCTAATGTGCTCCATGCGGATTTTCTGGAAATGATCACTGGCTAAACTAGCAGTAAATCCTCTTTTGAGGCTTATATTGCCTTCTCCAGGACCATCTCAAAAAGATGTTCASTGAAACTGAAGTCACTCATCTCCAGACAACTGAAATCCAAGCAGAAACAAGCTGCCAGAAGAGGAGAAAAGGGCTTTAGATCCAGCAAGGCTATACTGGTGTTCCTCCCTCAGCCCATGTGTTGCTTCTGCCTCTGTGCGGTCGTGAAAATTGTGAGCAACACTATTTCCTAAAAACAAAGTGGAAATAAGATGACCTTCCAAAATCACTGTTGAGGACATTCCACACTAGGTCTTTGCAAAATAACTGTTTAGGCCACCAAGCGTATAAATTGCCCAGCACAAGGAGATGAGAGCTTCTACCTAATTGGTACTGCAATGTAAATTGTAATAATGAACMGGAGTTTCCTACCACCTACAGGAATCTTCCAGTATTAGAGCAGTGTGTCTGTGTGCACATAAGTATGTGTTTCTGTGTATGTGCATGCATACACACACATATATGTGCAGTCCAATAGTGTTAAATAAAACTATTATATTATTTCTACATTGTGTTGTTTCTATAGGTATTTCTAGAGATGAATACAATGACAGGCTCCACAGGCTCTGTGTGATTTCTAGAAAGAAACAAATTAAACCCTGCTTAGACCTCATACAAGAGAGCAGGACAGAGTAACAAGGCAGACCTGCCTAGCTAAATTCTTGGAGTGCATTCAGAAAACCCTAGCAAGTCAAATACTTAGTAACCAAATTAAAAGGTAGGAATTCCTTCACAAGGTCTAAGCTCTGCACCTTCAGCACTGAACCACCTGCAGAGACAAGGAATTACTTTCCACTGATGAATTTTGGAGAATCCGTTCATTGATAACATGGGAAAGCACAAAGAACAATGTGTTTGTTAATCTGTTAGCATCTTTGGAGAGGTTTGGGGAAGAGCACGTTAATGATCTTGTATAAGCATGGTTCCAGCCAAGAAGACTGTGAGATTAGCAGCCTGCTGGTGTGAGGAAAGTGAGGTCTAAACCTGACCTAGATGTTCATTAATTCAAGTCACATTCCCACCAGTGGTGCTGAAGTTCAAATGTACCTCTTCCAAGTGCACTTGGATCAAGTTAGCATGACTTGACTTTATTATGCTGCGTTTTTCCATAACATCTGCTAAGAAGCAGACACAATGGGGTGATGGTAAACTTTGGTCATGGAGAAGCAAAGTAAATTCTCACTCAAAGTCTTTAAAAGGCAAGAAGAGATAAAAGAAACAAGACTTCCTTGAGGAAGGGATGATGTATGTATATTACTGTGTCAGGCCGCGTAAACACAGCTGCAAATCTCCATGCAAAGTCAAGCTGTTTTATGGGGTGTTTATTATACATCTAGCTAGATATCTCTTTATATACTTACGGAAAACAAATATCCACATAAAACACCCTTTTGCAAGTGCTGAGCAGGCCAGCACTCTGCATTGCAAAGAAATTGTTACAAGTGGGATAAGGAAAATGCCTGATATAATATTATGAAGCATTCAAATCTGAGTGATGACTACAGGCCAGCCATCTCAGTGAAATCAAAGCCACTTATATTTGTGTGCATTACAGTCTAATGTTAATCCAGCAGCCCATGCTTGCAACGTCAAAGCATCTGCTACAGTCCTGCAAGCATTGCCCTGTTGGGTCTTTTTCACAGTAGCCTGAGGCCATCGATCATCTGCCAACATGCCAGTCAATGTGCAGAGAAAGACAATTACCAATGCAGATAGTAGCAGTACCATTCCATTAGACATGCAATAGCAATTGGCTGTAAAAGAAATGTGGAAATAAAACCAAATAAAATCAGATGGCCTTGCAAGAGATCCATCTGGTTTATCAAAACATTTATGGACTCAATAGCTCAGTTTGCTTTCCTGCACACAGTCACCAGGGAAAGAAATGTGGCCAGAGGGATAGGTAACAACTGCTCCCCACTCCTGGATTTGACCCTGGGCTTTGCACCTTCTTAATAAACTCTGTTTAGATTTCTCACAACTTGCAGACAGCTTAGAAGAATGATGCTTCTCAACCCTGTTACACCTCATAAATACATAGCAATCCATGCTAACCTTCCTCCCCCCACCTCTATCATAAAATTCTAAGCCATTTTTGGTTTGCTGTATTTATTTTCAGTGCAACCGTGAAATCAGCTCCCTAACCTGCAGCTGCATCATCTTTTGTGCCAAAATGAAGAAAGGCACARGAACAAGCAGCCAGGGAAGAGAGGCATTGCTCCTTTATGCTGGCTGTCCATGAAACTATGGCTTAAGCCTTTATTTTCAGSCAAGTCTGCTATTCATTTTCCTTTCTACCTTGTAACACTCCTATGAATTCCAATATCACATACATGTAACTTCTCTCTACCTTTCATTTGATTTCATTTCTTTCAGAAGGGCTAGTTAGGCTGGATCAAAAGAAGAGGGAACTGTGCTATTCAAATGCTGAAGATGGGGACTAATCTGCTAACGGCACTCCAGTTGGGAGAGCACTGGATATGTTTGAAAGAGCTGCTGAAGGTTTCTCTGCTCTAGGGCCAGCAGCTTGCTAACTAAAGGGAATGTTTTTAAAAGATCTCTCACCATCCGCTTGGCCYCATGGAACAGAAACAGTAGGACATGGCAGACTGAAAAAGCTRTATTGGTATTGTCCCAGTAATGCACGGGTGCTTCACTCTTGACCAGCTTACTATTGTACTATACACTGCAGAAACACTGCAGCAACAAATCTATCGGAGCATCTCTCCAGTATAGACATAGCTGAAGAATTTGGAAAATAAAAGGGAAATTAGGGCATGTGGTGGAAATGGAAAGCTATCTGAGAAGATACCATCTAACCATCTGTTACAGGAAATGTAAACTTCAAAATGGTTATGTAGGTATCCAGTATCTTCTGCATAACTACCAGGGATGATAGCACCTCTGAACAATCCTTAGCTTTTCCAGATGCACTTTCTGTATTAAAAACCAAAAAACAACAAAAAAAACTTCGTAATATCATACGAGTCTTCCTTGCAGTAGAATGGCCAAACGCAATTAACCCTAAGTGTCAGCTATCTTGACAGTGATTCTCTCAGACTACTGCCAGGCCTACACTTAAAACTTTCAGTGTATTTACAGCAAGCAACTCCATTTTATGATTTAAAAAACAGAAGTTGTGAGATATAATAACATGATTTTTCAGCCATTATGTATTTTGTTTAGGGAACTATTACAGACAATCTGTAATAGTGTAAGAGCTGTGTAAGAGCTACTTTAACAGCAAAGAACTTCTGATGAAAATGGCATTCTCGAAGGAAAACTATTGTCCCTGAGTCCCAACAAAATAAGCTGTATTAGCACAACACAAACATACACTGCATATACGTCTGTCTTCATCCTAGAAGTTGTAAGACTTTATTCAGACCAGCAGTGTTTGGTTAATGCACTATGAGTTTGGTGGGTGGCAATGAGTCAGTAAAAAAGTCCAAGGTCCATCCTCTCACCCAGAGGCCATGGTATGACTAGCATGCCACAGGTGTCTTATTCACATTGTCTCCTGGGCATGATCCTGTACCTGTATTCTCCCCACAGATGTTGCCAGGCATTGTCAGGAAAACCACTTGTTGGCACAGGTCAAAGCTATGCCAAGGAGTGTGCCAGCAGCTAACGGTCACGTGTCCATGCTCCATCTTGTGTCTTGTATCCATTTAGTTTTATAAAAGTAGATATGGCCAAGGAGGTCAGAAAATCCTCTGGGCGCCTCTTTTCAGAGTTTCCTATTAGAGTTTACAGTTCAGCATTAGTAAATAGGATGGGAAGTTGCTTGCTTATTTCCTTTTCCTCTCAACAGGCTCAGTATCCATCCACCCATCCTCCAATGACAACAAAAGGCAACAGCCTGCATCATGGATTCTTCTGGGAATGGCAGCCATYCAGCATCCCCAGACATAGACTGGGGAGTGAGGAAGGGAAATAAAATCATGTCCCAAGAAAAATGAGTGGTGACAGGACAGGTAGCCTGCTTAGTCCTGCTTTTGCCCTCCATGTAAGGATGGGTCTGTAGAGTGTTGTAGAAAATACAAGTTCTAATAGGAGGATAGGCAACATTTCTCACGGCTAAATTTTTGCCACCATGAGCTGAAGTTCATGAACTCGCTCAGACTCAGGCTTAAGGCTAAGTTCATGTGAGTCTGAGGTCTGATGAAATGCTTTGCATAGTGCTAACACCAATTTTTATTTCAGCTGAGTCTTCTCCAAGGCAGAAGTTGATTCCTTCGCCTGACTGAAGTAGAGGCTTTAAGCTGTATTTGCTAATGAATTAGAAAGAATTTGCTTTGTTAATTTTAACAAATACCAAGTGCTTTCTGTAGGCATAATAAATGTACGGAAAAAAAACATGATCGATCTAAGGAACACAGCAGTTCTTTCTTTCATTAAGTGTCCAGATGAAGTGCTCAAGATCTTGAACTTCAGGATTTTGTAATAAATAACTAAAATTTACACATTAAAAAGAGCTAAAACATTTAAAAGATATTTCTKATAGTCGACGGGTCTTTATTCTAGGAGATGAAAGTGTAGTGAGATCTAATGCCTGGAAATTTAGCTTAGAAACAAGATACAAATTATTTCTCAAAAACCATTAAAAATAGTTAATTGCTAGACTAAACTACCACTGAATAAAGTGAAATCTTTGTTTATGGATATATTTAATTAATGCTAGATATTCCTCTATAAGGTACACGGTAGCTGAAACAGAAGTTCCAGGACTGAAGCTGAAATTACTCAGCAAAATGCCGTGACCTGCRTTATGCAGGTCAGACTAGATGATCTAAGATGATCTAGTGCTCTATGCCCTTTCTGCCCTTAAATTCTGTGAATTATGCATCTAGGGTTCCTTCCTCAGAGAATTTCTAAATGCTTTGCTAACACCAGGCTGTAATCCACTCTTGTACTGTCAGTCAGCATAAGGCTTGTATGTCACCTCAGCACCATAAAAATCATGTTATCTAAATTTAATGGCAGCCTCTAAAGGGACAACTTTAACCCACTGAGGAATTAAACATTTCACAGGAAGAGCTGCTGACTTTGTGGAGTAGACTTTCCCACTTACAAAATGGGAACAGAAAGGTGTTACGAGGTCCCGCAGTATGAGGGTCCAAAATGCCACAGAAGCTCTGTTTTCATTGCAGAAGACGTATGCTACTTCAATACAGATGTCTTGATGTGACCCTAGCAGAAGCAAAGTGACCTTAGCTAACAATACGAAGGTTAAAGTAGCTCTGATTTTTACTTCACAGAAAATTGAATAAACTGACTAGCTGATCCACCTTTCCAAAGTACAAGCAAAGAACATAAGGTGAAGGACAAGCCACTCCTAGCTTATGTACTACTAAACCAGCAGTGTTGTAAGGCAATATACAGTAAGTGGGAGAATATGCTCGTGTGGACACTTACACCAGTACTAAAATGCATGTATTGTCATAGTTAGGTAAAAAGTATTTAGAGAGAACATTCAGTTATCCAGGGATAGCTTTTCTCAATGTGAAATTAATGCTATTCTGGAAACAAAAATGGCTCTTTAAAAACTCAGCTCAAGCCTAGACACTTACCTGCCCTGATGCTGGTACATAGCTAAGATGGGCTCCAAGGCAGCTCAACTTCAGAAAGAATTTTGTGTAGAAGGGAGACTGAGCTAGTCAGCCAACCTGGCTGTAAGCAGAGATAAAGGAGTTATTCYCCCTCCACCTTCCCACTGCCAGGCAGGTGAGGAGTATCATATACACAGGATGGCTATGCACAGAGCCAATCTGTGCCCAACAACATAGTAGATCTGGCTGGACCCACAGGCATGTTAGCAGAGCCCCTTGGGTGCCCATACACTGCACTCCTAAGCGCAGTGGATCTCAAAGGACCTGGTGGGTGGTGCTGAGCTGTGATCAGGAGCTGTGTCCAGGGCTAACACACTCATCTGGACTGAGAGATGCTACTGCAGGGCTCTGGGAGGAAGGATTCACCTCTAACAACCAGCCAGGCATGGGAAGCCCGCTAACCCGTCGTTTCCACCACCACAGTAATAGTAGCACACTTGAACCCAAAGGGTTTCCAGCAAATATGTAAGAATGGCTTTGAATAATTTTCTGCCTGATCATTAGAGCCAGTCACCAAAATCTCCATATAACCAACTTACTGCAGAAATGCCCAAGTCATAGAAAAGGGCTGGGTATCCTTACATCCAGTTTCTAAATTATCTAGATCCTTCCGTTACCTGGTACACTTTTCAGATAAAGGAGGGCTGATTGCTCCAGTACAAACTCTTATAGTGAAATAACTATGCCAACGTCAAGGTTTAAAACAACTGTAAATATGCAAATTTCTAAGTGAATCTAATCACTGCAGACCAGAACTGCTGAAGCAAGGTTTCAGAGCAAAAGAAAGGAAACAACTCATGAGTTCATTGTCCCAGGCCCTTGCCTTAACACAGGGGTTCCCACTGCCACAGCTAGACTGCTCCCCCTGCAAAAGTGACTAATGTAAAACCCTTTCAGGCACCTCTCCACCACAAGCATCAGATCACAGATCTCTTATGTTATGTATAAAGCAAGCAAACGGTGCACCTGAATGCTTTTCTGCAAGAGCCTGATCTAAAACTTACTGAAGGTGATATTGCCATTAACTGCAATGCTTTTCCTGTCAAGCCTATAATAATTGTTTTTGAATATGCTACTGCATTGTTCTTCAAGGCCTTTCCTTCCATTAGTAGGATATAGGTTTTTTTAATAGATGGTTTACTGTTCAGTTTTATTTTGACGTGTGATAGCATATTTAGTAGGTAAACAACATGTGAGCAAATCAACAATTTAACAAGCTTGTGAGTTGCTGCCACTCTTTGTAAGCAGAATGGAGGGAGCATTCTTGTYTTCATAAAGCACTGCTACAAAAAATAGCCAAGAAGTAAGACTTAGGAAGTCTTAGTTCTGATCAGAGTTCAGCCTGAGGTTTACCCACATCCTGTAACACCTTCTGTAAGCAAATAAAATGGGGGGATGAGAGTCTTTGCTTCACTGCTGAGCCCCCATCTTTCCTTTTGCTGAAAAGTCCTTGCTTCTGGAAAGGACAGAGTCCTATTTCTTAACTACCACAGCCTGCACTTGAGGCTGTGTTCATGTGCAAGAGTTCTCAAGTATGAGGTAGGTGTGAGCTATAAGCACTAGAGTATCAGCTCAGTCATCTGGGATAGAGTTTACTATTTGAGAATCGTTGTGTCAAGGTTCTTCAGGACTTGGCTAAATAGATTAAATGTAATAATGAAAGATTTACTAAAGCAAATCTACTTCTTTAAATGGAGAAGAAAACAAATGCACATGCCTTCTTTGCCTTAGTTCCACATCTGCAAAGTGTCTGCATCACCAACCTTATTTCAGAGTGATGTTCTCAATTAGAGATTGTGAAAGACAAAGATATCACAGTAGTGGAGCTCTATAAATATCTTAAATAAAAACACATGGACAGACACATGTAGCTGAAGGACTTCATACTTCAGTGGGCATAACCACAATATACTGAAATAATTAAATCCTTCACTCAGAAGTCTTGAAAATAATTGTGTCCAGTCTCCCCATTTCACCCTCTCCTATTTTACAAGATAATTATGGCCAATGAATACATCCAGTTTTTTGAAGCAGAATTCTGCAGCTCCTTCTCTTTTCTATCTGCATCCAAAAAGCAGGCCAAAGAAACAATAGCTAAGTCTGTGCATAGTTAGGTCTGCAATATGCCACTGGCTTTCCTCCATACAGTTCCCTTTGAGTCAAACTAGATGATTAGCTCTGAGATGCCCATCTCCATAGAATCTCCTTTTCCGCTGCCAACAAAAAAAGGGGAATTGCTTTTGCGGTTGCTTGAACCAGAACAGTGCTTCTGGGATTTTTTTCATGCACTCTCCCTGTGTAGAATAGTCAACATAATAGTGCAACATGACAAGATGTTGAGCCACAGTGCCAAGACAACTTGCACACTTTGCATTTTTCCTATTAGAGATGCATCAGTGATTCTGGGAGAGAAGGTGGCGGGGGAGAGGAAGAGAGAGAAAATAATCTAGAGCAGTCAAGCCCAGCACAAAAAGCCTTTGAGTTTTCCTGTTTGCATTAAGATGGAGCATCACAGGACACTGATGATTCTTAGCATTTGTTCACGTGTTGCAATAAATCTAGCTCTTTATTAAGACTGTTTTCCCAGAAAAAAAAAAAAAAAAAAAAAAAAAAACAGATCAGAAGACTGCATAGAGCTTCCTTAGCTGCAGACGTGGTGCTGAGATGAACAGAAGTTGAGCAACTAAAATCAAAACCTTCCTTCAGGTCTCTCCTCCCAGCTTTTCCGAGAGTTATTCCCCTCAGATCACAGCAGCAAAAACTGTGAATTCCATTTGTTTTCTTAATACTAAGAATCAAGAAATACGTTGCAATACAAAGAATTTGAATGCATTTTCCTATTTTCACTTTTATTCTGAACTTAGCGCAGGTTTAAGGCCTGTTTCATCTTTTTTGGTTTAAGAATATTATAAAACCTCAAATGGACAGATAACCATGGAGCTGATGTTTCTGAAAAGACCTGTAAGAACTGTTATAATAAAACATGCRGATGGCAGATTGAGTTAGATTTAAAAGACTTTGACCTGTGAGGATGAAAGGGGCAACAATTTACTACTAATTCTATCATCCAGCATTTGGATCAAAGAAGGAAACTCTTTGATCAAGACAGAGGACAAGAAAATTCCCTCTCAGAACATTCTGCAAGATGTTAAGATTTTCTACTGCACTGCCAGGAGGGAAAGGAGTTTTATACTTTATCTTTGCACCCTTCCAAATCCAGGCTATCCCAAGTGCCAACAAAAACAACAGCTAGAAATGAGTCTTATTTGCTGCTGTCCCACCTTTACAGCAGACTGCCAGTTAGACATCCACTGTGCTGTCCTCAGTTAAGACTCCCAGCCCTGCTCTTGCTCCTTCTCTTGACTCCAGGATGCCTATTATAGAGTGCCTTCAAGCTGATCCAAGCAGCCCTGTTATCTAGTCTGGATCTGAGCAACAACATGGCAAAGACATAGTTGGACTATCACATACCCATCTCCAGCACCATTCTCCCCCGCATACACATGTGAGGAGTCTGGGGTCACATCACAAAGTCCTTCATGCTCTGCTGGTCTAGGCTTCCTTCCCAGTGAGCTGTGAAACATGCTAGTCCAGTTTGGCCAAACCGGCTACTGAAATCACATCTTGTTTCCCAACCATCTGTAATAACTTACCTGCTCCCCGCCACATCTGTTCCTTTCCCACATCTGCCCACATTTATCATGACTGGTAGCTCTTCTCCTTCTTCTCAGCTTGCCCATGCAAGCTCAGTCTCTGCTGTCTTGAGTGAGGAAGTCTAATCTGTGATGGCTGCCCAGCCTGATCCCCAAATCATGGTTTTGGAAAGGCCAAGGCATGCTGCAGAAGGACAGTCAGCATGCTCACTGCCTCACTGCAGAGGGGACACAGTCCACACACCAGCAGCACTCAGGCTGTCAGCAGTCAGGGGTCAGCCACTACCATCAGTCCAGTTTGTGCTTAACAGGGAAACAGTAAATCTAGAGAGACTTTGCAGTCCTTCCTTTACTGTGAATTGGATCTCGCAGGGAGTGTGAGGGAGGCATATGCCCTCTTGCAGCCCACAAACCCATCTAATTTATAATGACCAGGAAAGCAGCTGACTGTTACCAGGGACATCTACGCCCAGAATGGGCCTTGCTCACTGCTGCAGAACACATACACCCATTAGAGAGCCTTCATTTTATAGGACGAAGAAAGTTAATTTTCAGCCCTTTTAATTATAAATGCATTGTGAGATGATGGGGAAGGAGTGCTGAATGATTTCTAATGGAAATTTGCTTGTTAATTATAAAATAGAAAAATAGGATTACTCTTGCAAAGGAAAGTATTAGAATTTTAACCATTGTAAAAACTACTGTTCTATTATTCATAGTAATGTAGTCAACTTAAAACCTCCAGGCCAACAAGCACTCTCAATGAGCACTCTCAGTGCTCTTGTCTTCAAGTAGATAATAATGATGAGGTATTTGCATTAACTCCGCACTCCAGTCCCCACCCCCTCATACTTTTTAAGTGCTGCTACTTTGCTTTGTGGTTTTACTAATCCATGAGTTGCACTGTAGGCTGCTGCTCCTGAAGGTCCACAAAACACAACCACTTGTCAGGTGATGACCTATGCCTGGGGCTCTGGCAGAGATTATTGACTTTAGCATTTTGTTGGCTTTCTGACAGAGATTTTTTTAATCTAGTGAATTATTTTTAGAAGGGTTACATCAAGAACACATACACATTTCAGAGCACTATTGTCATTTATGAATCAAGTCTTGGTTGCAAATTACAAACATATCTACTTGGGAAGAGCAAACAAATATATTTAGGAACATGACAAATGATGAGTTATATCCAGCTTCACAGCCGATCTGAGGGATTTGCCTTCGTTGTAAGGATGCAGTAGAAAATGGACGGAGGGTCACAAATCACCTTCCAGCATAAAGTCCTACTGTGGCCCCAGTACAACTTTGCTGTAGAGGACAGTTACCCTGACATTGCAGGTGCACTCTGCAAGTCAAGGAGAGTATTTTAAGTTTAACAGAAATTAATTGGTGGCATGTTTTGAACTACAACTCAAGGAAGACTTACTCTCTGTTGAAATTCTGACTCCTGCACAGAACCGATCAACAGATTTTTGCACTGAAACTTCCCTCCAAAAATAGCTTTTCCTCTGTTAAAAATGTAAATACAGAAACTAGGCAGGGGAGAGCTATGTTTTAAGATATAAATCACTTTTTAATAAAACATTTTCTCTATAGCCTTGCTTTTCCATTAAAAATGTTTTTCCCAAACTAACTTTTTAAAAATGAGAAAGTGACATCTGGAAAGGTTGAACTTCTGAGGAGGGACAAGTCTTTTTGTTAGATTTGTTTTTAAACAAAGAAATGCATAGGATAACTTCTCAAGGAAAAATCCCTACCAGCTTCACTGATGTCTTTTTTCTAATCCAAAAAAAAAAAAAAAAAAAAAAAAAAAAAAAAAAAAAAAAAAAAAGTTAGTTTACACTTCTTAAAAGTGCTTTTGAAAAAAAGACATGTTTTAAATTAGCTAAAACTACTACTTATATTCCTTTGTTAGGAACACAGATCTGATCTCAGTTGTTTCAGTGGGATTTTTGCAACTCATTATTTTTTTGGTCTTAAGCAGCACTTTTGCTACTTTGTTTCACAGCGAGCACAGGGAATAACAGAGGTGCCTGTATGCATCTCCCATCTAGTGTAAGGGGTTATTCAAAGCAACAAAGTTGGAAACATTAATTCTCTTTGGCCTCAGTGGAGAGAAGCTGGCACATCTGGAACACCATTCAGAGCACCTATGCAGCAGCTGCAGATACTGCTGTAAGCATGAGAGAGAGGGAAGAAGAAAGGTGATATGAATTTTCATACCTATCTGCATTCAAAGCTCAGGGGGTAGTCCTGGCAAGCACAGCAGTCTCCAGCTGCCTCAGGAGACGCCATCAGCCCATGCGCCTCAGCAGAAAAACATTGTCTTTGCAGGGACCATTGGGTCCAAAAGGCTGCAGGATTGAATATGCCCCTCCTCTTCTCAATGCTTCAAGCACCAGATGGGTGCCGGAGGTCCCTCACTTCTGTGGGTATGCATCTGCCAAAGGYACTGCAAAGGCAGTAACCTATTGCTAAAAAGGGTATGGCAATGGGTATGGGATTTGTGTTACTGGCTATGGGTATACAAGGATCTCTTCCATAGCTGGTTAGTACAAAGTCTGGAAAAATCTAATAAAATGGAAGTGAAGAGTCACACTGTGTTGACAACCATATCCTCAGATCACCCTTTTGTTGTGTTTATGCATTTAGGCTGTATGTAAAGTTTGTGGCAAGCTATCAATTATAAATCATAAAAGGAGTTTGTACTGTTAACGTTTCTCATAATATATCATTTATAGAGTCATACCACAGCATTTTCATAAGCAAAAGGATGCTGCCTGAACCCAGGAATGAGGTAATTAAGTTATACAGTAGAAATGCAAATCCACTAACCTGAAAAGGGAGGGGAGACAGAAATGATACAAGCCCTTACACAGACATATATGGTCCCAGTGATAAACCAAAGACACCATGGGGCAATCAAACAGGAAGAAAACAAAGTTATTCCACATGAAGGAGAGATGAAACAGGGTGACTGAAGCAGTTTCTCCAGCAGCCAACAGTAAGAGCAAAGGAAGAGGCAGCAGAGAACACCCCAGAATACGCCAGCTCCAGGGGGCTGCAAATGAACTGCCTCAAAAAGCTAGCTGGATTGAAGGAGTAACCAAAAAAAAGTACAATCTTAGTAGTCATTTTCTCTTATCTTCTATTAACTTTACTAAAGTATCACAAGTCTACATACCTAGGTAAACATCCCTCTGTCCTTCAAACTCATCTAGCAATAAACCTGACTATTCAGGAACATGAAACAGCAAGGATTCCCATTCCTACCAGGGTGGAATCAGAGGATTAGCATGCCTTTCCAGTAAAAATGAGCTGAAAAAATATTCCCAGTTTAGCATAGAAATAGCAGCATGGACCTTCACTTAGCTGCTACTGCCAAGAGGAAGAAATGTCCTGTAATGGTCGGCTGGGCACAGGAGGCCTTCTGCCCCACAGCAAGATAGCAGGACCATCCCTGAGCCCAGATGGTGTCCAGCAAATCTGCAAGAGCTGTTCTGAAGGCCTTTCTGCCTCACTATAAAAAACACATATCAAAATAATATGCAAGAGCCCAAGAAATGTACTTCAGAAGCCCAGGATGCGAGGAGAGACACTCACAGCCATGGATGAAGGAAGTYGCAGGAAGCACCCTCAGCAATCCTCCCCTGGGCTTGGCATGCAGCTAAGTCTGATGCAAACCTTCATCCTCCATCTGCCTGCCATCATCCTCCAACCCCTGTGCCTAAACAGACCACCTGAAACCCATAGCCCAGGGGCACCTCATTTGAACTGCTCATGACCCTGTGCATTACTACAGACATATTTTGGCCAGTCTGATTTAAAGTCCCAGTCCTATGCACAGCTTTGTGCATGCTTTGTTTTATCCCCATGAGGAGCAACCCCAGGGATTTCTGCATGGGTCCTCTTAAACACATAACAATGCCACCAATCCTACACAGACTTTTCACTCTCTTACTGTCAAGAACTGCAGAGCAGATCCAGGGAAACCAATAGGAGTGCTTAACTCTCACCATGCTAGTGGGCACTTCAGTGTCTCTCTTGGCTTGCCACACATACTGGAGGCCAGTATTTGCAGAGCACTTGGATCAGGTCTCCAATCCTTGCTCTGACATATGTGCTGCTCTGAAGTTGTGACTTCCTCTACCAGAAAAGCTCATCAGCTGATGTAAATCAGCTTAGCTTCCCTGACACTGGTGCAGCTATAGGGATTTACATCTGGCAAGGCTCTGGTCCATAAAATTAATCTCGATTTCCTTTGCAGCTCAAAAGAGAAATCTGGATATTTCCTGAGGTTTGGGATGGGGGGCAGACACAAACAACATCCTGAAATGTTTAAATAAATGGAGGCAGCAGCATTTTGAAGTACCGCTTGCTCCTCTAGAGGCTTTGCCAAAAAAAACAAACAAAAACAATAGTGGTGTGACCCTGTGACTTTTTATAAGGCCAGTAAAATCCCATTACATCAGAAAGTTCAAAATATGAACAGCTGCTTTCATTGACTACATCAGTGCAGCTGGGCTGGGCAGCCTAATCCATGAACAGTACAGTATTTTATAAATACTACTCAGACAGACAGGTTAGATTTGATTTTCGCATGAGCTCATTCAAGACAGCTAGTTTCCATGGCAGGCAYGCTGTTACCTCTTTTAACTGCCACCATCTGAAAACCAGCTACAGTTTTCAAAGGAGAAGACAAAGAAGAATATCTTTCATTGCAGATCTGATGGTGGTGAAGTTGTAACTTGACTGATGCTAGGCCACAGGAGAATATATCACTCACCTTCACACTAAGCAGGGCCGTTTCCAGCTGGCAGCAACAAACTTGCTGCAGAGCCCTGCCCTGCTTCCCAACYGGGTCAGGACCAAGCTGCCCCTGGAGCACATCAGGGTTTTCACCTCGGGGAACATAGCAGCAAAGCACACGGAGACCTCCATCCTCCATGCACTTCAGTGCATCCCAGCACCCTGGCAGCTAAAGGACTGGATCTTGCCATTGCAATTAGTTGTACTAGAAAATCCAGTAGAGTAGGACAGAAAGAAAGGGCATGCATATTTGTATGCAAGAGCTGACACAATGCCACCAGCCTCTCTGTTGTGGTATCACTCACCATACCACACAAGCTTCCAGCCTGACATATCCCCAGAGTGGCTCAGTTCAGAGCAATTCCTCCAATGGGGATAGCAGCTGGACCCCACTCCTCAGAGGTGGTGTCGGGCTTTGCTAGTTCCAAAGGCTTTCTCATCCTTCGTAAGTGTGTCTCCCAGCAGCCTCTCACCTCCATGGAGTGTTACCTACTCTGAAGTAGAGGAAAGCATATGATAAGGAAAGTAGTTACCTACTGTAGAAACAATGAAATGTAGATGATATATCAGCTTGCTACCTTCCATTAAGTAAAGCTTAAATACAGGAGCATGACTAATCAGAGCTTTAGATGGCCTGTGTCTTGAAAGAAAGGGTTAACTCAGGCTAATCTACCAAGACACTCAGAAAATCCCAAATTTTCTACCTTTCAGTTTCCCAAGAAGCATGGTTCCAGTGATGAGCAAATGATCATTACAGAAGAGTTTCACGGGATAGAGATAACAGCAAAAACACAGCTGCAAACCCCAAGGAAAAATTCATACATCAGGACTGAAGCTGGAGAAGTCCCACAAGAAGAGTTGATTAATGAGTATTCTGAAGAATATTATGTAAGCCCTGATGTTACCTCACCATTTACCCCATGTACTGTCCTCACGCTGATCTTCGTAACAGCCTTCATTGCCATGGGCCACAAGCTGCCATTCCTGTCAAAAGAAATTTCATGATGGACTTGCTGTGGGCATTTGACTGATGTGTCAGAAGTGCCCAGAGAGGTCAGAGAGAGGTGACATTATTGCTGTTACAGAGAAAAAGTGCAGATAATGAAAATTGCAAATGTGTAAACAGGGCAGCTGAGGAAAGATTTCTCCTCCTTACTTTTCTGTTTCTCTAAAGCCAAAACAAACCCCAAACYATGGGCAGAAAGTGTTTTTTATAGCAACCTACTGAAATATGCATCCACCAAGAAGCCTGTTGAATTTGTTTGCTCTTCAAGCATTACAGTTGAGGTGTCCCTCAACAAAGCCATCCAGTAACACAGGATGTCACTGGGTAAAAGGGCCTTTTTTCCCTGCATTTTCCTCTCTGWCCTTCATCTATTGCATCAGCCCAACTGTGTTCAGTCAGCATCCTTGTTGCAGAATTTATTATTACTCAATTAAAAAGGAAAATTTTACTTCCTATCTTTGAGGCAAAGTTTTTAGAGAAAGATCCTACATTACTGCTGAAGGCCCACGCTTTTGTCTTCTTAGGCAGAGAAATCATTCCACAGAAGGTACTGTTGGCTGTCATCCACCCCTAAGAACTATTAATCATGACTTCCTTAAAGAAAAAAGTAATTATAACTGAGCATTCAGGAGCTATATATATACATATATATGAGTAGCAGCTTCCCTGTGATGAACCAAGTTCAAAGCAGTTCACTCAGTCCAGCTGGAGGAACCTCTTGCAGCAGTCAAGCCTCCAGGGGAGAGAAACTCCATTTCTTTTTCAAGCTCCCTCAGTCCTGAAAATACATGCTGAAGTCAAGGTCTTCAGGGCATCCTGCCGACTTCAAGGAAGCCAATAACGAATAGAGGGATCAGCTTAGTTTTCACCCATTTAGATCACCAATTTCAGAGTACTGCATCCACAGGAACAGCGTTTGCCTGAAAAAAACGGTCAATCTGCATAGATGATTTCTATTAGTGGGCATGAATTCATTAATCTCTGACTGACTACCAAGAGCTGCTGTAAGGGGGGAGGGGGAAAGGGGGACAGAGGCCAGAATTTTTATCTCATGTCCTAATGTGAAAAGATTTATTCTTTTCTCTCTGCACTCGCACTCTGCCTCTTTTCCTAAGTACTTCTTGAAGCCACTGGCCAACTTCAACTAAATTCAAAGGAGTCTCAGAGGGATAAGTCTCAAAAATAATTGAACTCCTACAAGCTCAATAAGAAATAGCAGCAGAGAGAATAAGAGATCCCAGTTAGTGTCCCGGCGAAAAGCACACAACCAAGACCAGGCTGCTAGGCACTGTCACAACAAAAATGAATCACAGCATCCAGCTTTTCCCTGGCCATCCATCTAAGGGTGAAATGTCTTTGCACCCAGCTGAGCCATTTCCCCCAACGAATACGACAGGCTATGTAATGAGTCCAACCCCAAGCAGGAAATGCTGTGAGCCCAGATAGCTCCTTCTTCTCCACAATAAAGAGAGGAGGAAGGATTAAACTAGATATTAGTGAGTGTGAAAGCATCAACCCTAACAAGATATGATGAACCAAAGCATTTTGTTGAGGTAACTTTCTTTAAATAAAGAAATAAAAGATAAAATTCACAGACCTTATATGTCAAACTGAGGGTTGGGCAGGTGATTTCCACACAGTAGATACAGACTGAAAATAAAAGCAAATTCCATAGCAGCAGTTAGACGGTACATCATTTATACTGAAAATAAGGTACGTATTTTCAGAGGTGATTGTAATTTGTCAAAGGTGCTGATATTCTACATGACACAAAGTATTTTGTCGCATGACTTTCTTCACTGACTTCCAGTTAGCTATGAGCTTGATGCACGAATACCTGGTAGATGACCACACAGGTCCTTTGGGCCTTAAAAAAGCTAATCAAAAAATGTGGATAATTAATTACTTTCRGTTCCAATTAACTAGGCTTCACATGGTATCAGACATATACTTGTATGTTCATCAGTTATCTTAGTCTATAGAGGAGATTACAAACAATAAAAAGCAGGGAAGAGAACAAAAATTTCTCTAGCTGTCTTCTATGCATCAGAAAACAAATACGAAAAGGAAAAAAAAAGGAAAACATAGCAAGGAAGAAGATACAAACCCTTCTTTTGTAGCCCATTTTACAGATTCCTTCAAAAAAAGCAAATAAGGTTCTCCAGTAGAGGACAACTCTTGTTCCAGTTGTTTCTGACTTAACTTATGGAAGTAACTTAAGTTTGTTTTGCTTACAGTTCTTGTTCCTGTGCATAGCTTGTGCTAATTTGTTTTATTCTTACTGAGCAATGGGGCATTTTTCTTTGCAAAAAAATCAATAAATATTTAATTCATAAATGTAAGAGAGGTGATGAGCAAAAATATACAACTAATAAAGATAAATGGCTTTCGTACWTATGAAGGCTTCTTAATAAACAGTCAGTAGAAAAGTGTCCCTGCTGGGCAAACAGAACAAAACAAATTGGGGACCTTATACTGCAAACACAGTGTTAAAAAAAAAAAATCCCAGGAAACAACATTAATGCATCATTAAGGTTGAGCATTTAAATCTACAGAAGCGAGGACAAACATGAAGGAAGGTTCTTGCGGCAACGTTAATTGGAACTTATTGCAAACTGTATTATTGATGATTGCATACATTTAGTTGCATAAACAAATTGCCAAAGCTGTATGCAGCTGGAATGCCAATGAGGGATGTGCAGCCCTGTGGCTTCTCCTACATTGTGAGACCCACCAGGTAACAAGTGCGGCAGGAACAGCTAATGGGCAACCTGTAGATACACACCATCACACACATGCACACACATAAAGCAGAGAAGCCCTACAATCACCAACTCTACAGGTTCTAGTAGAATCTTATAGTTATTTCCGTTCGTTTATCTGAAGCCAAGTTAAGGAAGACTCTGGCTAACAATGTGTTCCTTTAGCGCATGTATAATTTAATTTACTTCATCTGTTGTATCTACAAATACTGAAACATGACAAAAATGTAACATTCCCAAAGTCATAAAGTACTTCTGTTTAATCATTTCTATGGCCAGATGAAAACTTTGTGTTATTTCATGTCCCATATTGCCAATAAAAATGCAGCTGAGCTAACGCGCCCCAATCTCTATGCCTGTTTTCCAGAGCACAATGTCCTAGGGACATATTCACTAAATTGCCTATCAAGGCTTTGGAACAACACAAAACCAGCCCACAAAAAGACCCCATCCATCTTGGCGAGTGTGTACCAGTGCTATGCTGCAAAGGCCAATGCCAGTCTCAGTTCTACMAAATACCATCATACCGTATCAGCATCCAGTGATCAAAACCTCGGAAATGCCATTTAGCTGGTGCTGTGCAGGTGCTGTGCTGTGATCAAAACCTGGGAAATGCCATTTAGCTGGTGCTGTGCAGGTGCTGTGCAATCTGGATTACTGCAGTTCCCAGAGAGCTCAACGAAGATGAGAATCATACTGCATACAGTTCAAGAAGTATCAATAGGAAATTGCCACTGCTGCCTAGTTAGGGTATAAACCTTTCAGAGAAGGGCTAAGCATGGGTCATTGTGTAAAACAATTCCCAAATCACAGGTAAAGAACTCAATTATGTTGTTCCTTCTACTTAATGCTATTGATTTCCATGGGAATTTTAGTGTCATGAAGATCAAATCAAGTGTAAAACAGTGATCCTAGACACTAAATCAATTTGCTCAAAGTTGCATGGTGTGACAGAGCCCCAAACTGAGGGCCGGGCTGCCAGTTCCCAGACCAGTGTTTCTGAGGACTTATCAGCCTCCTTCCACCTTTTTGTCTCTTCTTTTACTAGAAAAATAATGTAATTGCTCATACAGCATTACATATACTGTATTGCATTTTCATTGCTTCTTTTGCTTCCAAATTTCACAGCATCTGAGCATAGGGCGAAACAGATAGGGGACGTATTTTGCTTAGATGATTTAACTGATCTCATGCAAATGTACTCCACATTCTTGGTTCACATCATGCTTTCACCTGCATAATGTCCAGGCAAACTGAATATTGCTTTCCCCAAAGATGACAGCATCTGTACGCATTATTCCTTAAAGCTTTTTGCACTCACATGCTGAGAAACAGTTTCAGCTGAGGAATAACTGAAGTCAATATACTTAGACAGAGATCCAGGTAATTATACATCCTCCTCCCATGTTACCTGAAGAGGATGTGATTATGATAGGACGTCATTAACATATCTATCTTTTTCCTCTTCTTATTTTCAGCATACGAAATGAAGAACCACAGTTAAACATTTATCATTACCTCTTTTTTGGCTTACATCAGAAATGCTGCCTGCCTGCCTACATTATCTTGCATTTTGGAAGCAAGAAGGATTTTGCAGGCAAGACTAAACATAGATGAAGTGATTAAAAAAAAAAAAATCTCCATCTTCTGATATGGTTTTATCCAATTTACTGATTTCAGAAAGGTCAGAGTCCAGAAAAGTAAATATATATTTATTGTTTCTGTTAGAAAAAAAAAGTCAAACTTTTCCATAATGCTAATGAAAGCGCTTCTCTTCCCTCACTCCCAAGTTAATTTACTGGTGATATAATCCACCCCAAGTCAGGCCTCAGCACAAATAATCATGATTGAATAAGAAAATGAATGATAGAGATTTTTCCCTCTTCACAGCTGATCAGGCTCTTCCTGCAAGGCTTAACCAATACACAAAGAATTTTGAATGAAGCTCAAAATTTCAAATCTGAGACCAAGGAAACGTTACAACAGTGCAGCACCTGCAACAGCATACGCATGTTACCTGTACATCAAGAAGCTCTAGCCTGCATATCTGTCTAGTATATCAAATCTTGCTTAAAAAAGAAATCACAGCAGGGTTATGAAAAATGTTATAGATATTACAGTGCTTGAATTCTGTAAAAAACAACCTGTTAAGTTACACTCTTGGGACATGATCTGTTGACTTCCATAGGCTTTGGGAAATTCCTACCAGCTTTGGTGGTTGTTAACTTTTCTCTGTGGTCCATGTATTACATGAACATAAAGTCTATTTTCATGCTATAAGATGGATATGGAGAACATTCTAGTCCCCCTCGCCTCTCCCTTCCCTCTGACTACAAAACTGGACTACTTTCCTAAGTAGTTGTGTGCTGTGCTGTTTGATCAGTGTTCAGGGTCTTTCAAGCTGTTTCCATTAGCAGGAGAAATTGCTGATGGAATCAGGTATGTTTGTGCAACCCTGCTGAAAACAGAAAGAGAAAAAAAAAAGAAAAAAGAAAATCCTTGAAGATACAGGAATCAAATAGAAGATAATTTCTTTATTAATTTCCAGCCACCACTCAAGCCTATAAGGAGACTTTTCAGTCATTCTTGCAGGATCATATTTCTAACTTTTTTCTGGCTGTCTCCAGGGCTTTCCAACTCCTTTTTATCTGCCCATTTCTTGGCTACTCTGGACATACACACTCCAGAAATAGTATTTCATTGCTTATGTCTGAATTCAGGCCCTGGAAAAATCCCTTCACTACCTTTTTCTGTTTCTGGTTAATTATCCAGGGCCTAAGTTTTGGGCAATGAAGCAACTCATTCCATTTTTATTCCAAAAAAGGAGATTATTAGCTTTTTGCATGTCTCCTGAATGAAAGACTTCATCATTGCTGACAAGCTTTATTAAGCTTCACCCAACCACCACCACTTAAGACATATTTTAAAGTCAGGATTGAGATATGGCATTAGTAAAAGTAAGATAACGCAAATAGCAAAGTGAAATAAAAATGATGAAGATAGAAAGCTTCCCCAAAAGCCAAGCACATACAGCAGCTCCATGTACAGCCTTCTGATGATGTGATAACACACAGAGATCATTGTGAAGGTTTTGTCCTTGACTGACTGAATGCCTGAGAAGCACAGAGTGTCCATGGCTTTCAGACTCTGCTGGAGATGAAAATACTAACCTGAGGAGCAGGGTGTTTCTGACAGTGAGGTAAGCCCAAATATTCCCCTTAAAAGGGTTAAAAGCAGAAAGCGATGGACTTCAGTTGTAGTTGTAGTTCATTTCAGCATGTAAAATCATTCCCGCAGAGCTTGAAGAATGTTTGTCATGCAGAGTCCAAAAGCAGCTTCAACCCTGCAAATCCCGGTGGAGTTCAGAACGTCAGCTTTTGCTCAACGCTTCTGTTTCAGAGCAGCTCCTTCTGCCTCCAGCATCACAAACTTCCAGCTACACTGAAAGAAAGTGGCTTGTGATCAAGCAAAGCTACCACTGGTAGGTCGTGCGAGGCCACTATGGGATGAATGGTGGGAAAAGAGGTTCAAGTTACAGTAATATAGAAACAGGGAATTTTATTTATTTATTTATTTATTTATTTATAGTATTTTTGGGGGCCAAATTCCATTTCCAATTAAGCCATCCAGCGAAAGTAGTATTTGGCCAAAGTAAAATGAGATTTTCACCGATCAGCAATAAAATATTCAATATGTTTGTGTTCCCCAAATTAAAATAAAGCGAAACAARACACTGTACTGAAATAGATAATCTTTTACTGAAATACCTCTAYTTTTCTCCTAAATCTGAGAAAAACTAGATAATTGACAACTCTCACTTTATCAATAGCAATTATCAGTGGCTGCTTCATCCATGGCAAGCTTTGATCTATTTACAGTCCTACTTGCTGCTGCGACCTTGCTTTAAGTGTTAAAAGGGAAAGTGTTTCCCTTTTATAAGCTCCTTTAGCCAGAGCCCTGGTTCTCCAGGTCACTTGAGCACACGTTTAATTTAAAGTGCAGGAGCAGTTTCTTGAAATTAAGAAAGGACCTGACTCCAGTTCACTGGACGCAACAGAGCCAGGTTGTTTGAAGTTAAGCACATGCTTAAGTGCTTTGCTGGATTTTTGCCCAAAGTGTCAATCTTTTAGAGTTAATCATTTATTACCCTGCTTATGTCCTGTTAGTTATGCTTCAGTGTGCAAATATGTAAATTGTTTTTGTAAAGCTCTACACACCAGACACAAATAACACTTTCTCAGCCTTTTACAAGAGTTCTCCAATCTTGTGACATTTCACATAGATCAAACGGCAGTTAGAACTGGCAAGAAAGTTCCTTCTCTGTTAATTAAATAGAATCATTACTGTGTTCCTATTCTCAACACTGAGGAGCTTTCACAGACTTGCAAAATAAACATCCAAATAAATAATGCTATTTAGTACTAATCTGACAAGTATCACCCATTTTTCCTTTACAAGCACGTAAAGCTATTCATCTCATGCACACCACGACTCGAAGAGGAACAACGGGAGCAAGCTGGCTCTTGATGAGCATATTTGCCTAACTGGTGCACGGATTAGGTTAAACAACTGCCTAGGGTGAGGGCATCCGCAAGGTATCGTAAAGTAACTTTCACGAACAGAAGTGGCCATTTGAACTTTTTTCTTTTCTCTTGCTGAGGTCGATTGCTATGAACTGTGGGGGCAGTCATCTCCACTTGCCTTAGCTGCATCGCTTCATAGTCAGAAAGCTCTCAACTCCCACGACTCCTTTTTCACGAGGAATTAAAATTGCCCTGAAGCGAGAAAATATTGATACTACCATTCAGTTCCAATATATTGTATTTGAAGGATAGGTAGCAATAGTGCCTTGCTGAAATACAGACCCTTAAAATACAATCGGTTGCACTTCTGCAGACTGCAGATGCAGTTACTCTGTGTTCATGCCTGTGGGGCCTTCCACGCACCCACTCATGAAAAGGCTGCTTTTCTCCAAATGTCATGTATGTCTGCAAGAAAGGAGTACCAGRAAAGGAAAATGACAAAAGCTGTTCTCTGGGTCTGTAGAACAATTTCTGTAAAACTGTGTTTTCTGTCAAGCAAACTATGTGAAAAAAATGCATTCAGCCACTACGAGCAAGTTAGAGCACTCCTCATTATTGAGTCATATTAAAATAAATTAACACTGCCTAGCTGGTTTTCCATTCACTAATTGAAAAAAAACCCACGCTTTACGAATCATTAAAAAAAAAAAAAGAAAGAAAATCCTAAAGCAAAAAAACGTAAGAGCCAAACCAAACAAATACACTCTGCTGTGACAGACTAGTTGTCCTAATGATCTGCCTTAAGAGGACAAACCCCATCTCCAGATCTGTCTGGTGTAGAGCTAAATCGTCTGAGCTCCCGAGCATCTGCTGCCAAGCCAGGCTGGCAGCGGGGCCCCTCAGTGCAGCCCCACGCGGGGGCAGAGCACTGGGAATTATGCCAGGAGAGAGCATGGACAGGTGACACCCTCAAGGGAAGCCACTGCGCAGGGAAGAAGACTAGGTGGAGTTCACTGTATTACCATTTGGAACTTGGTAGTGAAATAAAGTCCCAGGAAGCAGAAGAGTTTGGGATGTTTTAGAAGTCTTGTGTGAATTTAGGTCATGGAGAAAGGTTTGGCTCTCATCCCCCCCAAAAAACCCACATGCAAAAAGTAGTTATTCCATGGAACCAAGCAGGTTGTCTTTCATTATTTAATTTTTTAAAAAGGTCATGCACATTTGCTTTCTACCTGCTGCAGCAAATGCCAGTCAATTGCTAAGTTATATTAAAGAAAGTAAGTTYGTTACATTTTATGTGAACTGCAATGTGTTAACATAGGCTAGAGAAGAAGTAGCAAGATACTGCTTGTATAAAGAATGCATGGTGGTTAAATGGGTAATTTCCTTTCCCAGTAGGTCAGATGTAACAGGCTTCCTCATCAAAGCCCATGATGGAAAATATCCACTCATTTTTGGAGATCTAGTGAGATGGAGACATAAACATGCAAGTAGCTAAATACAACTCTGGATAGCAATGTTTGGATAGTAAGTTCTAGTGTCTCTTAACTTAATATGGAAATTGATACAAAAATAGAACAGCAATATTTTTAAAACTCTCTCTCCCCATGTGCTCACTGGGACTCATACCACAAAGCAAATGCTGAAATTACTCTGCAGTTTTTTTCTTGGACTCTCTCATATGCCAAAAGGCAGAATAACAATGTCCAGCACAAAAAGGCCATGTCTGGGGAGATATATAAAGGTTATTTCACAGAAAGTCAATATGAGAACTGCACTCAGAATGCTTTGTCCTTTAGCGTTTCTGCAAGAGCAATACGCCAAGTTTAATTAGAGAAGTTTAGGTCTTGGTCAGAAATTTCCCCAGACCTAAATGTCAGTTTTGCAACATTTATTACTGGACACAYATCCTTTCGATCAGCTCACAGTTGCTGAAAGTTGGGGGTGGACGTGGGCAGGTACTGCTGGAGCARAGCCACAAACCCTAGAGGAGGTGGTGTGGACAGAGAAGAGCTGTGCTAGTGACATACAATTTCCCCGTATTTCTCCTCTCGTCTTGCTGTGAGGCCAAAATGTTGGATCCAGTTACGACTGCACTTGGAGTGATTTAAATGTCAGCTCCCAAGGCCTAATTCTCCACCATCCTTCCCTTGCTTAACCACTCGCTGGCGCAYAGGGGGTGCAAACTGGGCAGCCTGCTACAGGAGGCTTGCAGGATAACCCAGGTCAGGAGGACCTCATCTCGGGGGAGGGGACCCCCTAAAAGCAGGTCTGCAGAGGGCAAAAAATTCAGAGCAGAACTGGGGCTCCATCACTGCTCRTTTCCTGTTTTCCTCTTTATCTCCTCTAATTCACTCAGAGATATCCAGCCATTAACAGATCTGTATTAATGATCCAAGTGAAAGCTAAGTTTATGTCAGCTTCACCTTACATAACATTAAAGGAAAAAAAAAACCCGCATTTGCTTTACAATTTGCCTGGAAAATAAAATGTAAGCAAATAAAGTGTGTTTTCTTTTATTTGCGCTTGATGTTATCCATGTTGAGTTAGAAAGTTAGGAAGTTGTGTTTGGCAGCCAAGTCAATAAATAAATGAAAGAACATACTGACAAGCTTGATTTCAAAGGTTATGGGAAAGGGGTAAGCACCACACTTCCAGGTTTCTCTTTCCACTTTTCAGCCCTCCTTGTTCTGGGCTGGGAGCTCAAATGCTGAACCCTGCCCTGGGGCCTGAGGAGCCCTCGCAGAAAGTAGCTGAATTCAGGGCTTTAACATGTGAACTGGATTCAATCCATCCCTACTGAGGTAACCAGGGATCCTTCTCTCTGAGGAGACGACTACAACAGCAGCATCTATACAGTCACTATGGTGACTACCATGGTCAGTCCTGAGAACCCAGGCCACAACTTCCCACAAGCAAGCATCTCCCATTGAGGAGATGTGTTGCCCAACCTCCCCTGGCCACAGCAATTCACAGGRCATCTGCCCAAAGGCACTCAGAGGGCACAGAGGAAAAAAAGGCAAAGTCTCTTGCCTTAAGGTTGGACAAAGCTCTGTCAGGATGGAGACACAGGTGCCCAGAGCTTCCCAGCCACTATGCCAGAGAGCAGAGCTCAGAGCAGCTGTGAGAGAGACTTTCTGCCTTCCCCAGAGATATGTTGCCCAGCTGGCTCCTGTTCCCAGCACCCCATTCACCCTCCACACACCCATCCTCTTCCTCAAGGCCTTTTAAGGCAAGTAACCCTCACCACCTGCAAGGGGAAGGCACAGAAAAGGGGATTACAGGATTAAGATGGACAGAAAATTTTGAAGAACCATCAATAAGCCATCTTTTGCCAATGAGCCCTTGAAAATTAGGAGATAGGAGCTGAAATCAGAATTGTAGCATAGCCCAACCAGACAGTGGAGTTCAAGGGTGATGTTAAGAGAGCACGGTTTTATTAAAACTATGAAAGTTCATTCGTATCTTCATTCTCATTCAAGAATATGAGGGCTGTAGCTGCMTTTACAACTAACCTACAGCATGCACTGAAATTGCCAAAGCTTGTAAAATCTGATTTACTCTGTGAGGAGGGAGGGGGAAGATCATTTAGTTTGAGTCATAAGAGACCTTGATACAATCTAAGCTTCATCATCTCTGAAGAAACAGCTCACTCCTCRGAATTATATCAAAAGGCTATGTACAGTCTTGAAAATACAATAGCAGAGAACAGTACCTAGAATGAGTGAATACGAGATCTTTGTAACAATGGCTCTTTAGCACAGTTTCTCTTGCCTTGCAACTCCTGGTGGGCACTCCTGGTAGGTACTCCAGGTTTGTGGCTATATCTTCAGGGATCCATGGTTCTGAAAGCTAGCAAACTTAAGCTTGGCATTTTTTTTTTTTTTTAATATACATACATATATATATACACACACACACACATACACACTACCAATCTATTAGAAAAGAAAGAAAAAAAGAAAAAAAAAGAAAAAAAATGTAGCCCCAGATAAAAATAATGATGTTAATCTACTTTATTTCCTTGCCTGAGGATTTTTACTGTCTGGAGCCTCACCTGCTCTAGGAGTTGGAGTCTCCTACGCTCTCTGTCCGTAACATTGTTGCGGGTGGAAGAAGGAAGTTAGGAGAGCTTGGGGTAATTCTGCCTCTGTGCTCTTAGGAGAAAACACAGGAGCTACCCGATACTTGCACTGTCCTGCATCCCTACTTCTGTGCCCAAAGCCCTGCTCACAAAGAGGGATGATGCTTAAGATTCACAAGCAGAACAGCAGAAAGCCTAAAATCAGCTGAGTACAACATTTTATTACCTACCTTAGCTTTTAAGGTTGTGGAGAACTTTTTATTGCAGATGACATTTGTTCCTGGGAAGGAAGAGAACACACATCAGCAGGAGGGAAGAGTCTACTTTGCCACAYAGCCCATTGGGCCATAAAAAGTAGCTGAGTGGGAGAATTTTTGACACCTCCCTGTGCTGGAGTAAATCCAAACGTGCAGGCCAAGACTCCAGCAAGAGCCTCCCCTGGGGAGATACAGGAATAGCACAGCCAATCGGCCTCTCTGCAAGAGCTGCTCTCAAAGACTCGCATGGCGTGTGCTAGGAACAGCATTTGCAAACGGCACAGAGATACAAGGGATTGGCAGGGGAAAGGCAAAGGTCAGCTAAGGCTGCTACTGCTACAGCCCAGTCAGGGCAAATGGCAAACAAAAACAGGCCCTTTCAAAGAAGCACTGGGGAAAAAACGACGTGTGTGTCCTGACTGCTCCCCCATGCCCATCATTCCCTTTTTGTTCTTACAGGAATGGATGCAAAAAACAGAACCTACTTCGGGGAAGGAGACACTATGAGCAGAAAGGATAATTGTTGTGGGTTCCTATTTTGGACACCATTTTAACTTGCCTGTACACCAGAGTACACAGATTATTCCTACTGTTGTATATTAGCAGCACCATATACAGCAGGGCTACCAATGTTTTATTACCAGCCCCTCACGGCAATAAAAGACATCAGGCTTCAGCTTCTGTGCATTCTCCCAGGGAGCCTACAGCAATAGATAGTACATACCTCCAGTGTTTTCATTTGATAGGTAGGACATCCACTTGGCCCTGTCATAGATAACTAGCATTTTTGACATGTGTGCAGATCTGCCTTCAGGGCAGCAGCCCTGTGGGTCCTACATTCCTACTTTTTGAGTCATTTCCTTCATGTCACATAGAGCAAAGGCAGCTGTTCAGCTGCTCCCATCAGTGTATTTGCTCTATAAAGAGCAGCTTTGGAAAGAGTATCATTCTGGCAACGGAGGCTGGGATGCTCAGTGGTACGGCTGCCTATAGCTGGGTCCACTGAAACAACAGAGCTGTGGACAGAGGTCATCTTGAGATCAGTTAGGTTACACAAAGCTGACGGTTCAGTACTCTTATAGCTTGGGCCTACATACCATGGGACCGAGGTGAGGGTAGTTTTCCCTAGTGAGTTCTCACTGGAGCTGAGGAGAACAGGTTCAGTAGATTGCCATGCCTAGACATAGTCTTTTCTGCAGCCTTGACTTTCTACCTGATCATGGTTGCTCTTGTATAGCAAAACTATCAGCAGCTGGCATACATCCATCCTCCAACATCAAAGTCTTCACTTTTGTTATGTCTTCCGTGACTGTGGCTAGCACAGCTAGCCACATGCCCACAAGGGTCACCAGCCCATTACCTAGTGGAAGAATGTCTCCTTCTCCAGCGATCAGGGGCTCACAAGAGGCACTCTGAGGCTGCACAGGTGACTGCAGGCCCATAATGCAATGTTTACCAGCACTCAACAAGCAGATGGAGGTTTGTGACTGGTTTCTCCCAGCCAAATTTCCTGCAGGGATGACTGGTTTCCAGAGTGTTAAACAGCCGTGTGACCACAGCCAAATGCCAGATGGCTGGAAACTGAGTATTGGAACTGCCCTCATGACGAATGACTAACCTTGGCTGCCAGCACCATGCACTGTGCGTATTGGCACTTGGATAGGAAGGACTGGCTGCAAGATGAAGTCCGACAAGACTTAGCACAATTTAATGATGCCATCACACATGGTGAAGAGTGGAAACAAAAAGTATTTTCTTTGATTCACTTTCTTCACTGTGCAAAGCAATCAGCTTCCAAGGCCCTTTTAACTGACTGTGGATGCAAAAAGCTGTTTCAAAGGCAGGACAGGTAGCTCTGTGCAGGGCTTCTGGTGAGCAGCAGATACAATTTTTGCTTAATTCTCAAAAACAGATGACTTCAGGAGCAACAAAGCAATGAACCATAGGTAGGTGCTGCAGTTCTACCAACTTTATAGACTTCAGGTTACTGGTAGGGAGGCTGACACTTGCCATTGGAGAGGCTATGAAGTTGGAACTCTATCTCAGAGCCTCATGCCATGTATTTACAGTTATTGGATCCCCAGGAGCATCCACAGCAGCAGAGTCTATAGGTGTCACAGCGCTCTCTGCCCTCACTCGTAATCCATGCAGAACAAGATTTGCTTTTGTCTCTCAGCAGAGCCGTTACGCAGGCCGACATGTGCAACCAGGAGCAGAACATAAATATTAACAAAAGAAAAAGCCTCCAAGTGGCAGCACGGGTATCGCCCTATGCAAACCACCCACTCCGGCCTCAGTTTCATGACCTCTTTATGTTGATCTACCTCTCGGCTGCCACTGACACCATCAGCCCCTGCCTTCCCTCACCCAGGAAATTGGTCTGAACACTGTTTTACTATTATTTCATCAGGTTCATGTTCAACTGGATCAATTACTCAATCTTGTTTACTGCTCAGCCTGCTCAAGCGTTACTGCTGGCAGAAGAGACAGCAGGAGAGCAGTCAGAGGCAGCCGTTTGCACTGACGCTGGCTAAAAGCAACTGTCTTAGAGCAACAGTCTCACAATGTACGAGTCCTACTTGCCTCAGTGCACTCTCACATACATAGTCTAAAGCATTTAAACAGCTTGCAAAAAGTGTAGCCAGTTTCAGAGGTATTCAAATATATATGCCATATTGGGCAACAGAAAAATCTGTGATCTGCTCCGATTGATTTTTTTTATGCTTTAGTCTGCAAGATACTTATGTGAGGCATGAAATGAAGCTAGGACTTTGCAGACTCCTAATGAGAACGTGCATGTGTGAGATGAACAGCGGGAAGATGAGTTATAATAACTGAAAGTAAACCGCCATCTTTTGTGGACTTAATTGCTGGTTTTACTTTCAAGAAATACAGAATAAAGATGAGACTACTTTAGCCCAGCTGACATCTAAATAACAATCTCCTAACACAAATTTCAGCCAYAGGACATCATTTAATCTAAATCAGCAGAGCACTCTGATCCCTGGATGGGATTTTGGCACTCTAGTCTGTTAACTTGTATTTACATTCCACAGGCAGAGATTGGTTCAGAGAAAGGCTGAAGGTGGGGAAAATTGCAGGAACATTTAACGTTTCATCATGTTGAATGGTGCTTAGTCTTTCTGGAAAATTCAAGTCTCTTTGTAGTYAGTAGCTGGGCCAGTCCATTCATCAACATCATGAATATGGTCAACGACATCACCAGCACGTAGTGGCTAATGCTGCAAGGAGACAGAGTAAGAAAAGGAGAGATAAAATGGAAATTTGCGGAGTGGGAAAAAAAAAAAAAAGTGTTAAACAGCCTTCTGAAAAATGTTCATACCTAATTATTGGCCCAGTACTACATCTTATATACACTTCTCCAGGATGGCAACTTTTATAATAGCACAACAGTGTCAAAACCAAAATCTCTGGCAAAATGAAAGGGGTATAGACAACAGTAAATACAACTGAATGTACACCAAGCAAGTAAGAGGCACTGGATGTGTTTTTTCATTCAGCTGGTAATTCAGGGTATGTGACTGAAACCACTGTAATATTTCAATTTGCTGTGAATCGTGTAGAATTTAGGGAGAATTTATAATCAGGTAGACTTTCTTTGGTATACATCAGCTGAGTTGCAATTTTTCAGTCATTGATTATTGGAAGGATAATAAGCAGGAAGATCGTTCTTCACTTGCTCCAGTTCTCACACTATTTGCTTGGGTAGCTGATTTAACAAATGTTACAGATAAGATATTGGGTTAGACTTGAGTTTTGACCTAGAACATTCAGCATCCTGTGTTCAATGTTTGAATCAAGCAGCTCTTTAATGTAACTCACTAGCCTTCGAGAAATGAGGACTTTTTTTCAAAATCTAGTGACATAGCCTAGAGTTCCAGATTAAATATTCCTGCACCCATGTCCATCATAGCATCCTGAACCACCCATACAGCTGTTCATTCT
The DNA here is from genome assembly GCF_003343005.1 of Rhea americana. Taxonomy (NCBI): domain Eukaryota; kingdom Metazoa; phylum Chordata; class Aves; order Rheiformes; family Rheidae; genus Rhea; species Rhea americana. The sequence continues at coordinate 1,609,591 of NW_028186228.1, forward strand.
TGAACTCTTTGTAATGCCAAGATATTGGCATTAGAGGTATCCATATCTTCTGATGCATCCCATCTCTGCTATTTCAAAACAGATTGCTCTTTAGGAAGAGCAGGATAACTTCAGACTTGAAGAAGTCTGAGCTTATTTACAAAAAAAGGATTCCAAGGAATACTTGGAGGTTTAATGATCTGGTATTTCTGCCTGAGGACTCATTCTGTTTGGCAGTTTAGCCATGAAAGGGCAGCAAAGCTCGTAATTCTGACAGTATCAATCCTCATGACCCCCAGATAGTGACAATCTTGGCACTAGCATCACATAATTTAGTTCTGTGAAGTGTAGAAACACTGGCTCTAACAAAGCTTGGCCATTAACCAGCATGGGAAAATAAAACCAATCCAAAAATTCACTAACGAGTGGGAACTCTTCCATAGTCAGGATATGAGCAACCAAAGGAATCAGTCTGAACATGCTAGATGGAGAGCACTGAAAGGGACTTGACTGCTGCTACAAGTAATTTCTATTATTAAAAAAAAAAAAA
>NW_028186229.1:0-1074 GCF_003343005.1 Rhea americana
GACTCCAAAGACCCCCCCCCCGCCCCAGCCTGAGGCAGACGGATCGCAGGAGCCCCGAGCTGGCTCCGGAGAGCTCCCAGCACCGCAGGGACGGATCCCGGGATAATTCCCCCCCCTCCACAACGTGGCCCCGCTGCGGGATCCCGCTCACCGCCACCGTCATCTTGCCCAGGATGCGCTCCGGAATGGGGCCCTGGATCCGCTTCTTGAGCTTCTCGGCGCAGGTGCCCATCAGCTCCATGGCGATGAAGACGTCGGTCTGCACGAGTCGGCCTCAGCCCCGGGGCCGCATCCGGCGCCGGGGAGGGGGCAGCGGGGACGGGGGCGGAGGGGGCACCGGGAAGCAGCGCGGAGGGGCAGATCCAGGCAGCGCCGGGACCCGGGGGCAAGTCGGGGCCGAAGCCGGCGGCCTCCAGGGGCCAGATCCCTGCAGCGGGGCTGGGGAGGGAATGGAGGGGCCGGATCCGGGGCCAGATCCCAGCAGCAGCAGCCGCCTCGGGAACGTTCAGGGATCGGAACCAGGAACACCAGCCAGATCCTGGCAGCGGGGGCCGGATCTGAGGGCCGGATCCTGCTGTGGGGTAGGGTCGGATCCAGGGCAGCGGGACCGGGGACGCTGGGGGGCTCCGTTCCCGAGGGGTGGGCAGGAGGGAGGGCCGGATCCGGCGGCAGCGCGGGGCAGACTCACGTTGGTGATGAAGGTGCCGAAGCACTGGACGATGTAGGGGCAGTCGTGGCTCTTGAGCACCACGTCGAGGTCCATGAGGATGCGCTTGTTCTCCTCCTTGTTCCCCGAGCGGCGCATTTGCTGCGGGGCCGAGGGGGGAGAGACGGGGCCGCATCCTGACCCATCTCCTCCTCCCCAAACCAGGGGAAACCGAGGCATGGAGACGGAGGAAGAGGCCCCCCCCCACACACACCCCCACGCTGCCTTTCCCGGCGGGAGAAGGGCCCCGGCGTCCAGGGAGGGGGGGGGCACCCACCTTGACGGCGATGACGTGGCCGCTCTTGCGGAAGCGCATCTTCCAGACCTGCCCGCAGGTGCCGCTGCCGATCTCGCCCAGGTTCTCCAGG
>NW_028186230.1:0-1043 GCF_003343005.1 Rhea americana
CCCCAAGGTCTCCAGGGCAGTACACCAGGTTCTAGGTGCCCTAAGGTCTCCAGGGCAGGACGCCCAGTTCCAGGCGCCCCACGGCGCGCAGGGGCAGGGGCGCCCGGTTGCAGGCGCCCCAAGGTCTGCAGGGCAGTACGCCAGGTTCTAGGTGCCCCGAGGTCTCCAGGGCAGGAAGCCCAGTTCCAGGTACCCCACGGCGCGCAGGGGCAGGACGCCCGGTTGCAGGCGCCCCAAGGTCTCCAGAGCAGGGACACCCAGTTCCAGGCACCCCAAGGTCTCCAGGGCAGTACACCAGGTTCTAGGTGCCCCAAGGTCTCCAGGGCAGGACGCCCAGTTCCAGGTGCCCCACGGCGCGCAGGGGCAGGGGCGCCCGGTTGCAGGCGCCCCAAGGTCTGCAGGGCAGGACGCCCAGTTCCAGGCACCCCAAGGTCTCCAGGGCAGTACACCAGGTTCTAGGTGCCCCAAGGTCTCCAGGGCAGGACGCCCAGTTCCAGGCGCCCCACGGCGCGCAGGGGCAGGGGTGCCCGGTTGCAGGCGCCCCACGGCGCGCAGGGGCGGGCGCCCGGGGGCCCCGGACTCACGTAGATCATCCAGGCGGCGTAGCGGTCCTTGAGGTTGTAGAGCACGGCGGGCTCGTGGAGGAAGGTGAGCATGGCCATGTCCTCGATCTTGTCGAACTTGGGCGGGTTCTGCTGGTGGACGTCGGCCTCCTTCACCGTCAGGGTCTGCCGGGGGGCGGGGCGCCGGGGGGCGCGGGCGGGGTCGGCGTGGGTCGGCGCAATCACCCCATTGCAGCCCCGTTCCACCCCAGTCCCAGCACCCCATCGCAGCCCAGCTCCATCGCCCCATTGCTCCTCCAGTCCCACCAGCCCAGCCCCACCCCAGCGCCATCGCCCCGTTGCAGCCTGGTCCCACCCCACTGCACCCAGCGCCATCGCCCCATTGCAGCCCGGTCCCACCCCACTGCACCCAGCTCCATTACCCCATTGCAGCCCAGCCCCACCCCACTGCACCCAGCTCCATTACCCCATTGCACCCCA
>NW_028186231.1:0-1102 GCF_003343005.1 Rhea americana
CGCTTAGAAAGCAGCCCGTGCGGAGCCGGGGCGGCGCGGGGAGCCTCGCGCAGCGGCGCCCGCCCCACGTGCAGCTCCGTGCGCCCTCGTGCCCCGCAGCGGCAGCCCTTCCCGGCGCCGCACGGGCCCCCTTCCCGTGCTGTGAAGCAGAAAGCTGCTCCGGAGCGGAGCAGATGTTGCCGGAGCGCTTCCCACCCGGGCGCCCGCGGGGCTGTRAGCGCCCCGGCGGGCCGTGCTGAGACCTGGTGGACTCGTTGCTCTTGTGACTCACTGCGGGTTTGGGGCCGGGGCTGCGGAGGCGAAAGCCCCGGAGGTCTCCCCGGGCTTCCCGGCCCCCGCAGGCAGCCGCTTGGCCGCYGCTCGCCTTGCTGTTAACCCTTCCCCGGCGCAGCGCCTGCCGCCGGCTCCCTGCCTCAGTTTCCCCTCAGCCCGGCCGCTCCAGGCCAGGTAAATCTGGGTGCGATCCAGGGGCCCCGCACGGCTCGGAGCCCCGCTGGGCGCTGGCGCCTCCGGGACGAAGCGCTGGAGCTGGAGCCGGTGGCTTCCCCGGCTTCGGCACCGGGCAGGGCGGCCTGGCTGGAAAACCCCACGCGGCTCCCAAAAACGCAGCCGGGGACTGGGGGGGGGGGCGGCATCCGCACCCCGGCGGCGGCCGCAGCCGCCCTTCCTGCGCTCCTGGCTCCCGCTGCCGGGGATTTTCTGCCGGGCCGGGGCCGGGGCCGGGGCCGGGAGCGGTGCCCGGCGGAGCTGAGTCACGGCGCCGGCCCCGGGGGGCGCGGGAAGCGCCGCCAGGGAGTTCCCGCGCCGCCGCCGGAGGCCTCCGGGATGACACGAGCTGGGGAGGTCTCGGGAGGCGCCGGGGGGCAGAGCCCCGGGGCCGCGCCGGGAAGCGGCCGGAGCGTGGGAAGGAGGCGCCGGGCGGCCGCCCGCGAGCGAGCGAGCAAGCGTGCGTGCGGGCTGCGAGCGTGCGAGGCGGGCTGGGAACGGCGCGGCGCGGGCGGCGCGCGCCTGGGGAGCTGGCCGTGCCAGTGGGCGTGAGTCAGCCGGTCGGATATGCAGGGGAGAGTGTGAGAGCCGGAGCCCTGGGGCCCGGCCAGCGCAG
>NW_028186232.1:0-1058 GCF_003343005.1 Rhea americana
GACTGACGGGACCGGTCTCGGCCCCGTCACCCGGTCGGCGTCACCCGATTCCTGCTTGACGTCACCCAAGCGAGCGGCCTCGGCCCTGTCACCCGCTCGCGTCACCCGATTCCCTGGGGACAGCTCAGAGCCTGTTCTCGGTCACGTCACCCGGTTTCCTGCTCGAGCGGGCGACTGACGGGACCGGTCTTGGCCCCATCACCCGATCCCGGTCGGCGTCACCCGATCCCTGCTCGACGTCACCCAGGCGAGCGGCCTTGGCCCTGTCACCCGCTCGCGTCACCCGATTCCCTGGGGACAGCTCAGATCTTGCCCTCAACCCTGTCACCCGATGCCCAGTCGCGTCACCCGCTTTCCTGCTCGATCGGGCGACTGACGGGACCAGCCTCGGCCCCGTCACCCGGTTGGCGTCACCCGACCCCTGCTCAACCGGGCAACCGGCAGGACCGGTCTTGGCCCTGTCACCCGGTCGGCGTCACCCGATCCCTGCTCGATGTCACCCAAGCGAGCGGCCTCGGCCCTGTCACCCGCTCGCATCACCCGATTTCCCGGTGACATCTCAGCTCCCGTCCTCGGTGACGTCACCCGATCCTCGGTGACGCCTCCGATCGCTGTCTTTGGTCACGCCCCCCGACCCCCGGTGACAGCTCAGATCCCCGTCCTGGGTCACGTCCCCCGATCCCCGTCCTCACTCGTGTCACCTGATCCCCGGTGACACCTCAGATCCCATCTTTGGCCGCGTCACCCAACCCTTGGTGACATTTCCATCCCCGTCCTCGGCCGCGTCACCCGGTCCCTGGTGACATCTCAGACCTCCACCCTAGGTCACGTCCCCCAATCCCCGCCCTCGGTCGTGTCACCCGATCCCTGGTGACATCTCAGACCTCCACCCTTGGCCGCTTCCCCCAATCCCCGCCCTTGGCCGCGTCACCCGATCCCTGGTGACATCTCAGACCTCCACCCTAGGTCACGTCCCCCAATCCCCACCCTCGGTCGTGTCACCTGGTCCCTGGTGACATCTCAGACCTCCACCCTCGGCCGCGTCACCCGATCCCTGG
>NW_028186233.1:0-1107 GCF_003343005.1 Rhea americana
AAAAAAAAAAAAAAAAAAAAAAAAAAGGACCAGTCTTTTACAAATGGGAGGAAGAAGAGCACAAGCACACCAAGATTCTCCAAACAGTGGCTGTAGACACAGAATGGGATACACAGAGATAGTCTTAGAACTGAGTGTGAAATAATGTGTGCAATGAAAACAACTGAAGACTTCAAATCCTTTTGGTAAAAAGAAGGTGAATCTACAGTTTACTTTTTTTAACTTAGAGTACCTTTATTTTTATTCCACAATCTTTGTTTTTTTTACCTGCAGAAAATTATTAAGCTGGTTCTTGGACTTCTCCATGAATTTCTGATCTACAGATTTGAAGGGCAGCTTGCTGAGTGAAGGCAACTGAACTTTCTTTAATGACGGAAAACACTGTGTAGAAGAAAGAAAGCTCACTTAGCAGTGGTTCCAGTCCAAAATGGAAATGAAAGAACTCCTTTGTACTCTCTCACCTTTTCACACCCCTCTCAGCACCTTGACAGACACCTTCCCTCATTCACTATGGACTGACATATCTAAAATCTCTCCCTTCAGAACACTATCATTATCTATTCTTTTTCAGACAAAGGTTACTGCAATCTAAAAGGAAAGCCTCTCTTTCCAAGAGAGCTGTCATTCTTGACAAATCCTTTGAAGCCAGAGACAAAATCTAGTATTTAAAACAAGCATGCATGGCAGTACTGAGTGTACATGATTTAGACACTGGGTCAAGTTCAGTAAAATATCTATTAATAAGCAAAAGAAAGTTATTCACAAGATTTTATAACCATCTGGCAGGGCTAGAAATATGTGGACAGAAAGCCAACTCTAAAGACTAAAAGCCGAAACTCTGGTCTAAAAGCTGGCAATATCAACTTTTTATCTGTCTTGCAGGTGTTTTTTTTTTTCTTTCTAAATATTATATAGACATATTTTAGCCCTTCACATTTTCTCCCTCCCCAACAGAGATTCATACCTCACTGAGTTTCCGGTGTAGACTCTGAAACTCACTGAGCTTCCTAGGAACAGTCCAGTTCTTAGTTTCAGCTCCACCAGCTTCTTGTAAACTCACCATGACAGAATAACAGGGCACTTGTTCTCCATTCTCTTCCAAAACCT
>NW_028186235.1:0-1051 GCF_003343005.1 Rhea americana
GGGGTTTGGGGGCACCTTTAGCAGATGCAGGTGCCCTAGAGGGGTCTGGACGGCCCCAAGGGGGGGTTGGGGGAGCCCTTGGGGGGACTTGGGGGCACCTCAGGCAGATCCAGGCGCCCTGGAGGGGTTTGGGGGCACCTTTAGCAGATGCAGGTGCCCTAGAGGGGTCTGGACAGCCCCAAGGGGGGGTTGGGGGAGCCCCCGGGGGGACTTGGGGGCACCTCAGGCAGATCCAGGCACCCTGGAGGGGTTCAGGGAGCTCTAGGGGAGGGTTGGGGCACCTTAGGCAGGCGGGAACGAGTTTGGGGAGCCCCGGCGGGGTCGCGGGGAGCCGCCGCTCACCTGGCACTCCGGCCTCGGCCCGCTCGAGGCCGGGGCCGCCGGCGCGGACCTTGTGGGCGCCCCCCTCGCCCAGGGGCCCCACGGTGAACTGGAAGGGGCTGCCGGGCACGTGCTGGCCCCGGTCCTTGACGCTGACCGAGTGGACGCCCGTCTCGGCGGGCACGAAGCGGATGCAGTAGGCACCGCCGTCGCCCTCCAGCACCTGGGCCGCCACCGCCTGGCCCGAGGGGCCCGTCACCACCGCCGTCACGTCGTGGGGGCTCAGCTCTGCAGGGACGCGCGTCACCGGGGGGCTCCCCGAGGACCCCCCGCGTGTCCCCCGGGCTCCCYGCTGTCCCTAGTCTGTACCTCCCCCCCACAACTGGTTCCTGAAGTCCCCTCGTGGGTCCCTCGTGTCTCCCGAAGGGTCCTGGGGTCCCTGCAGACCCTGTCCTGGCTGCTCATGGACCCCCACACTTTGTCCCCTCTTCCCCCACCCCCCGGGGGTCCCCAGGGCCAGGCTGGGGGTCCCCCCGCGTGTCCTTGCAGGCCTCCAGTAGGTCCCCACAGGCTCTGTCCCCATCGTTCTTCCCCCTGGGAAGCCCCCTGAACCTCCCAGGAGCCTCCTGAAACCCCCCAAGAACCTCCTGGGACCCCCAAGACCTTCTGATCCACCCCATACCCCCCCCAAGGAACCTCCCAGGACACTTGAAGACCCCCCCCCAGCCCC
>NW_028186236.1:0-1008 GCF_003343005.1 Rhea americana
TCTGGGGACATCGGGGACATTGGGGGACATTGGGGACCTGGGGCCTCCTCCAAGCTCAACGTGGCTGAGCAGATCTTGTGGTTCGAGCTCTGGGGACGTCGGGGATGACACAGGGTGAGGACGGGGCACCTGGGGATGGCACAAGGTGACAGAGAGCGACCTAGCGATGATGTGGGATGACCTGGGGGTGACACCRGACGACCTAGGGAGGTGACGTGGGAGGACCTGGGCGCTGGGGGTGACACAGAGTGACAAGAGATGACCYGCCAGTGACCTTAGAGGTGACACAGGAGGACCTGGGGGTGACAGGGGTTGAGCTGGGGGTGACACAGCATGACGTGGGAGAACTTGGGGGTGACACGGGTTGACCTAGGACTGACACGGGAAGATCTGGAGGTGACACGGGGTGGTGTGGGAGGACCTGGGATGACTCAGGAGGACCTGGGGGAGACCTGGGGTGACAGGGGAGGACCTGGGGGTGACACGGGCTGATGTGGGAGGACCTGGGATGACCCAGGAGGACCCAGGGTGACCCGGGAGGACCCGGGGGTGATGTGGGAAGACCCGGGGGTGACCTGGGGGGACCTGGGGGTGACCTAGAAGGACCTGGGATGACCCTAGGAGGACCTCAGGGTGACCCGGGGTGACCTGAGAGTGACCTGGGAAGACCCGGGGGTGACCTAGAAGGACCCGGGATGACCCTAGGAGGACCTCAGGGTGACCCGGGGTGACCTGAGAGTGACCTGGGAGGACCCGGGGGTGATGTGGGAGGACCCGGGGGGCCCCAGGGTGCCGTGGGGGTGCCACGGGGGTGATGTGGGGAGACCCGGGGGTGACTCAGGAGGACCCGGGGGTGACCCGAGAGGACCTCAGGATGACCCGGGAGGCCTTGGGGTGCCGTGGGAAGCCCCAGGGTGCCATGGGGGTGCCGTGGGGTGCCGCGGGGGTGCTGTGGGGGGCCCCGGGGTGCAATTGGAGGCCCCGTGGTGCTGTGGGGTGCTGTGGGGG
>NW_028186237.1:0-1104 GCF_003343005.1 Rhea americana
ACCTTCAGTTTAAAGATAGTTGAGGACCATTACCAGGAAAGTACATGTTTTACTTTACATTAAAGTAGTGGTGGGAGAGAAAAGCTGTGGGAGCCGTATTTGTTTTTTCTCCCTTCCAAAATAATGAGTAAATGATCAATAAAATTGAAAACTAAATATATACAGAAGAAAATTTTTTTCTACATACTGCTTGTAAACTTTGAAACTAACTACTGTAACATACGAAGTGATTCGAAGATCTTAGCAGGATTCTACAATTATTAGCCATATGTATCAATAATGAGTACATCCGTAAGTGTAATAAAAACAAACAAGAAGACAATATATAGGCAAGCATAAATCCCCCAAAATTTCCCTCAGGTCACCTAGCTCTTTAAACAGCATCAACTCTTCTTCTGAATATCTCTCAATTATTTTAAACACAAGCTTAGCAATGCTATTATGTATATTAATAGACTTCTAAAAATTGTTTCCAGACAACAGTATTATTATAATAAATTAATTCATTAAAGGAATACGCTTTCTTCGGGCAGTTCAGCTTGTCTGCATTTTAATCTTCCATTTGGTTTTTCTAAGACTAGCACATTATTAAGACAATAAATAAATTTACTAGAGTCTACTTTGAAAGATAATACCAGAATATTTAATTGACTAAATGAAAGCAATAAAATGCAAAAAATAGAATAGTAAAACTAGAGGTTACTTTGTTTTGATTAAAGAAAACAGAGTCTTTGAAAAATAGTGGTAATTATAGTATCTAGCTCTTGATAATCCTTTCAACAAACAGGTCACAAAATACTATACAATGGAAGTCAGTATCACTACCTAAATTTTTCAGATGAACAAAGTGGCTCAAAAAAAAAAAAAAAAAACTTTCTAAAACTGACCCACACATTGGCCTAGGTATACAAATGAATCTCCTGAGTATAGGATTTCAAACATGAGATTATGCTGCTTTACCACAGGTATGTAGGAGGAAAAGCAAATAGAAGCGGTTATAATTACTGATGCATTTTCAGGTTCAGCTTGTCATGCTTTGAGTTTTGATATTTTTCCCTGTTCACAGTAAAAACAATAATTTAAGCCTTTTTTTTTTTTTTTTTT
>NW_028186238.1:0-1047 GCF_003343005.1 Rhea americana
TCTTGGTATGCCTGTGCTGGACTCCCTGCTGTGTGCTTGTGCCTTTGCAGAATTGGAGAGCCCAGACGGGACCCAGTATACAGACACAGTCTCACCAGTGACAAAAAGGTGGATAGAAYATGTCAGTGGCCCTGCTGGCTGTGCTCTCACAGAGGCAGCTCAGCACAGAGGAGAGACATTTGCCCCTGGCTGTTGCGACTGTGGAAGGATAGCAGGACTGACAGTAACGCGCTGATTCTTTCTCTCTTTCTAGGTTGCTCCAATAGTAGAGGCTCCCAATGCGGTCCTCGAGCCACTGAGGATGGAGGCAGGATGCCAGGGTGTGTCCCTGTACCTGTCAGCATCTTTGCCACCATCATGAGCCTCTGTGAAAGTACCTGCAAGTGAATGAGATGAGGCTACGTATTGATGTGAGGGGGTTCGATAAATGCACTTGGCTTCCATGGGTGACCTGGGGACTGTCACAGTTCTTAGGCTCCTGGCTCTGTGAGGGCTGAAGATGTGCCCGAGGTCACGTTGTCCATGGCACCAGCCCATCAGTGCTGTGTGAACCCAGCTGTGGAGCCCAGACTCCTGCTGCAAAGGCTTTGCAGCCAGGAGAGCTGGCATTTCAGCCGTTCTCCAGCCTGGGGCTGTCTCTTTGYTTGGGCCTCATTTCAAAGCCTCTGAATCCTTTTTCCCTTCACAAGGGCTCCATGTCCAAGTAAGGAAAGGAAAGGAACCGAAGCTACTTTGGGCTCAGGGGGCCTTCAGGACTCTATGTTGTATCTGCAGCTTCTGTATTCCTAAAGAAAATCCACATGCCCTCCCCTCACCACCTTCCTAGCTGGAGGTTCCTGAGGGCATGGAGGTGGGAAGCAGCAGCCTGCTCTGCCCAAAGAGAGCAGCTGTGTGGGGCAGAGATGGTGGCACAGCTGGCACAGCAGAGGTGTGGCGTTCTGTGGAGGGCTGTTGCAGTGCTGAGTTGCTCTGTCAGTGTCAGACAGCCTTTCCAGTGCAGCTGCTGCCTGGGCTGATCTCTCAACGTTGGCCCTAGAAATGGAAGTG
>NW_028186239.1:0-1736 GCF_003343005.1 Rhea americana
CTGCACATCCTGCCTCTCACGGGGGCTCCGGCGCCCTCTCGCCCAGCTGGGCACCTTGCCTGCGCAGAGGAGGCCTGACCAAGACGCCGGCTTGGCAGCCCGCAGCCCGGCAGGCATCCCCAGCTCCCAGGGCACCCACAGCAAGGCACTGCAAGCGCATGGCTGGTGGCAGACCCTCCCGCTCTGCTCCGGCACCCAGGGCAGGGGAAACGGTGGCAGAAAGGAGCCCTCCACGCCCCGGCGCTGGCTCTGGCAGGGCTCTGGCAGGGGCACCGCCGGGCAGAGCACGCAGCTGCTTTGTCCGCTTGGCCGGCGCCGGCAGGAGGCCGACTGAGGCCAAGGCAGCCCAGCACGAGGCTCCCCAGCTCTTACCTGTACTGCCCAAAGAACTGCGAGACGCAGTCGTCTTCGCAGCCGCACGGGAAGTGGAAGCTGCGCTTGCAGCCCTTCTGATGGCAGCAAATGGTGGCCCCGCGCTCACCACAGACGTAGCACAGCTGGAAAGAGAACAGCAGACCCTCATCAGCCCCACGTGCTCGCGGCCCCCCAAGGCCTGCCCCACACCTTTGCCAAGGCTGTGGGCGTGGGGGCACCGCGGCCTCACGACCTGCACAGCCGCCTCCAGCACTGGGCTTCTGCCTTCTGCCGGAGCCTCTCTGGAGCTCCTGCAACTCACACAACTGCCCGCGATTTCCTTCCCGGGGTCCAGGCTGAGCTTGCACAAACCCCCACCCCTACGAGCTCCTCACCTTCCGACTTGCCCGCTTCACCACCCGCCTGATCTCTGCCGGAAGAAACTCGTCGGCTCCCGTCTCAGACGCGCGTCTCACGGGGAGCCCRCCGGCAAGATACTGAAAAACAGAAAGCTCCCAGYGCTCATTCAGTCCTGCAGGCATGGCGCATTGCTAGCGGATGGTGCTGAGACACCGGCGAGAGGTCCAGGGCAGGCCACGCTCCGGTGCCTGGGGCTGGGTGACCTGCAGTGCTGCTGGGCCTTGGAGCTGCTGCACAACAAGCAGCGCAAAGGCCTGGAGAGCTGGGCGCCGGGGCTGTGCTGTGGGCAGGGAAGGCCCTGGCGGMGAGCRCYGGGGCGAGGGGCTGGGGARCACTSCYRCAGGCAGCGCTGGGCTKCTGGGCCTTGCTGAGCTGAGCCCCTGCCATGCTGGGGCAGACCTGGAGAGCCCGAGCAGCACGCAGCAAAGGGTCCCCAGCAAGCGCAGGAGTTGTTGAGGAGGAGGTGACACCCCCCAGAGCTCTTGGGATGGGATTTCCCACAGCCACAAACCCCGTCCCCTCCCCACGCCCCACGCTGCCCACGTGGCCATGGAGATTACAAGGTGCTGGGCGGAAGCTGGAGGCATCTCCCGGGAGACTCACCAGGCAATTCTCATGGGCACAGAGTCCACCATTCCGGCGTTTCTCGCCGTACTTATCCGCGTCGGAATCGGCCCGGCGACACAGCACGCAGGCTGCAGGGGCAGAGCAAAGGCCGCAAGCACTGAGCATCTCTCTGGGGCCTGCACAAGTGTCCTGGAGGGCTTCCCCTGGCAGGGCGCGCTCTTTCCCGGCTCTCCAAATGCCCTCCTGGTGCTGCCTGCATCCCCCACGGCTCCGCGACAGCCCCACGCTGACCCAGAGGAGGCTCCTGCACTGGCCCCAGGGGTTCCCAAGCACGACCTGCCCCCTCGCCTTCCCCGTGCCTTTCCCGGCCCCTCTCGCCCCTTCCCAGCACAGAC
>NW_028186239.1:3025-25741 GCF_003343005.1 Rhea americana
GGCAAAGGAAACACCTCTGCCCAAACGACTCCACYGGTTTGGCCTGCACAGCTCCGATTCTGGCTTTCTCTTCAGGTGCATGTTTCCCAAAAAGGTCGTGCCTCGCTCTCTCACACGTTCCCTCTGCCCGTTGTTCTGGGTGCGCCGATTGCCTCTTGCAAATCCTCTCCGCGGTTACTTGGGTTTGCTCTTGTTGCCCTGGACATTTCAAGCTGAGGCTGGAACATTTGCTAGGAGGAAGACAAGCGGGACCAGCTCAAGGGGGCTCTCCCCACAACACACGAGGAAGCTCTTCTGTAGCCCAGCATTGGTCCATCTAGGCCAAAGCGTCAAGAATGAGAGTAAAAGAAGAGGACGACAGTTCAACATGGGTTTCCACACAGGGCTCACTTTCAAACCCCTCTCTACCTCCTCCTTCCCCTGCTGCTCTGGCTCTGAAGGCTGCGAGGTTCAGTCTGGAGGTGGTGCAGTGGAGGGCATTACCGCGTCCTGGAGGCAGCACCTGGAGTCCTTGGACAGCATGCACTTCGATGTCCATGCTGATAGATTTCTTCCTCACGCGAGGACCCCTTGGCCTCCTCTTTCTATGTTTGCCAACACCCTCTTGCCCCTTGCGCACTCTTCCACATTGACTACATGCGGTGCATTTTACGCATGCGAGATACTGCTTTGTTCTCTTGGTTCTCCCTGGAAATGTTCTCTTTTCTTTCTCTTTCTCTCTTTTTTTTTTTTTTCTTCCCCAGATTCAGGCCTCTGTATTTCTTTCGCTGCTGCCTGGGCATCTTCTGTATAGCAGTGGTGCCTCCCATAACAGCCCATGCCCCATCCCTTGACACCCCATGCCTGCACACCGCTGCAGCATCTGCTGTCTCCACCTCACAAGTAGTCTGCTATTGTACCAGGCCTAGACTAGGCCCAAGGGCTAGAGGGGTGAAYGGGGCTGTACTCCTTAAAAATAGACAGAAAAAAGAAAAAAGAAAAAAGTCAGCCAAAGCCACAGTAAAACCCAAACTAGAGGTAGTCCTGAGGAGGATCAGGAGGTTAGCTGGTAAGCCAGAGGACCTGGCAAGGCACCATCCCTACTTGTCATGGCACCAGCGGCGGTGCGTGCCCTTGGCAGCACAGGAGGAGCAGAGCAGCAGCTGCCACGGCYTGGGAAAGCAAAGGGGTATTTTTTTCCTGAAATTCTCCCCACGCCCCTCCACTTCCTGGTCTGCATTTATTTCACTACCCTCTGGAGGTCTTCTTTATAGTGGTGGTGTCTCCCGTGTGCCCTACCCCTATTCTTCATCCTCTGGAAGATGTCCATCTACCTTCCTGTCTCCTTTTACATCTTGTGTCGCAGTCTTTATCATCTTATACAYGTGTCCTCTGTGTTCATTTTTTCCCCACCTTTTTAAATTTCTTTTATCATGTCTGCCCTGTATTTGCCTACACTCTGTATCATTATTTTAGAATTTTTATTAAATCTTTGCGGATAGAATAACTGTGGTACTATTATCTATATAAAAGCTATGTATTGCTACACCAGACAAAGATAACAAAAGTAAAATAAATTAGACATAAACCCCTCATCAACTGCAGAAATTGCTGTAATATCTATACTGAGGAAAACAATGCTGTAGGCAGAGAAACAAAAGTTCGAAGAGAGCAGGCCTGACAATCCTCAGCTATGAGGCCCTGTAAACTCAGTACTAATTTTTCGGCTTTGTTATAGCCTGTTAACAATTTGTAGCAATACCATATTACAGGGCTACATGTTTACATTCAGGACATGGTTTTCTCTGTGTAAATCCTTAATACATATTCTCACAAYGAGATTTTGGAGTACACAGAACCAAAGCAGGTAACCCCATTCATGCCAGTTTTTGTCAGTCTCAAGATTTGCCTCTGGAATCATGTATAGTCTCCCTTTCTATAATTCTGTTCCCAGCTCAGTTGAGTGTCTCGTTCTATGTAATGAAGTGTGCCTATCACCCCCTCTCTGGAAAGCTGCACAACTATTCAGTAGGCTCTAACAGAGGCTAAGTGACCAGGCTGAACAGCAGGCAACATCATCCTGTATAGATTACAGGTCATAGCTATTAATAAGTGGAAGTATAGGATAGCAAATTTTAAGGCAATATAATATGGTACATATAGATATTGACCTGTGTAACTTTCAGTTTTAGTATATGCTAGTATTTGACAATATGCATAGTGACTTAATGGTACTTTTTATTACAAGCAGCATTGTCTAATGAATGAATATTTAATGAGCTTCCATTAAGCTTAGAAATGCCCTGTTTTAAACCATTAGATTATTACTTTAATAAGGTATTTTCTATTGCAGAGGAATTAAAGCAAACACAGTGTTTCTTTGAAGTCTGAAGACTGCTTAAGGCACAATGAAAAGAAAGCAGAATTATTAATTCAAAGAAATGTGAAACCTAGTCTAGGTAAGAAACTTACAGAGAAAAAGCTTTGAGATATATGTATGTATGTATGTATGTATGTATATGTGTATAYATATGAGTGTGTGTATGTTTTCTTTTTTTTTCCTAGTAGTATTTGTTCTATTTGGAAACAAGCAATTTATATTGCCAAGATAAGAGCTTTGACTTTTACTAATGAATGTGAAGTAGATGGTCAACTGTTACCTGCACTGTTAGGTTAATCTCTTTGCTCTGGCATTTGGAATGGATGGGAATTAGTGAAAAATCATAGAATATGGGAGTATTAGTGAAAAAWTTCTCTACAATTTGCTTATACTGCTTAGTCTTTTATTCTAGGATACTTAATGGCTCGGTTTGGGGAGAGGAAAAAAAAAACAAGACCAAACTCCCCCCAAAAAACTGCTACAATACTTAAGGCATTAGAAGCTGAGAGCTTGTGAAATCTGGCTTTGTAGCTGCCAAATAATGTGTGATAGGAGGGAGAGTTATTGTAGGAATTATTTAAGAGAAAGATTTAGATGCCTAAAGAGATGAGTAATCATCTCATGGGATCTTTAAAGGCACTTGAATCATGGAAATTCAAACATAAGTCTGTGTATTCACTGTGTATATGCTTCCCTACATTCTTATCCAATTAGAGAAATGACTCTCCAATAAGAAGAATCAAAAGAATTAGAAACAAAATTATGACCATGGGTACTTTTATTGAACAACTTCTGATTTATCTACAGACCAATAATTATAGATCTAATTCAGAGTTCATAGAACTTGGTGAAATACTTTCTACTGACTTAATAGACTTTATATCAGGTTTTCATAATTATAGTAAGTCATTCTGAATGAAGAATTCATCTTAGAGAATTATAATGTTTTTATGGATAATTTACTAATAGAAAATTGGCACAAATTATAAATTGTTTACTATAAGTTATTCACCCAATTATATTGCATCTATACTGAGAAACAGAGGACTTATACATTTAATAATTAGGTATTCCATATAATCATTAGCAATATGATGAAACAGGTTTATCATGAAGACTATCAGTAGAAGGATTCACTGTGAAGTATTTCAGAGAGTCCTATTTGATTTCAAGTCACTGAGCAATAAATAAAGAATGGCTGGAGGCTGGCACTTTTCTAAGATCAAGATCAGTAAAGGAAATGCTGTATTACAGAAGGGATATTTTTAATACATTCCTCTTCTCTTAGCTTATGTTGCAGAAGCTATGTCAGTGTGATTATTCTTTTAAGAACTATGGAATGAGAAGAGAGAAATGCAGAAAATTTAGGTGTAGGACCTACCTCTGAGATATTCTAGTCTCATAATTTCCCAGAGGGAGGAAAATTCTAAACCTAATGATGTCAGGGCTTAAATTTTTGTTGAAATTAAAGAGGTTAAGATTTCATCCCTTTAGCAGTCCCTGTATTTTCAGTGTGAGCCTAATATACTTGCATTTCTCTACATCTGGCTTGATCTCAGTTAAAACAAAACACAAAACCCCTTGGTTAGGATCAGTTATGCCCAATACACAGAAATAATCCACACTGGAATGAAGAGAGCAGGCAATTCCTTCTAAGTCTAGGAATGATCATTTCCCTTCTTTTATTTTTGCTGTGTGTGCAGTTCTCTACGTGTGCATRCCTGTGTAAGTGTAGGTTTCTCTGTGGACTGCTCAGTGTGCACTGCTGTTTTTGTGTGCATCTGTGTGATGTGTGTGTGCATAGCTTCATGCGTTCATGGCTCTGTGCGAGTTCCTGGTTCTAAGTGTGTGCATGCGTGCACATGTGTACGCATGGCTCTCCCTGTGCTCTGGGCAAAGGAGGCAGGAGGCATCTTCATTGGTTAAAGTTTGTGCAAAATACAAACTTTCTGTTTGTTAGTTTCCAAACTGAACACAATGTAACTGTTTCATTGTGGCTTATCCCACCTTAGTGATCTGAAGAGTTGTGTGTAAATGAGCATGAGGTAATTCAGTCTTAATGCTGCATTAGTCCTGGGCAGAAATGCAAGGAAGTTTCTGTTATAGAATTTAATATTGTGGTAAGGAGGTTATTGGAATACACTGTATGGATTGTTTTATTGCAGTTATTTCACATACTTCAAATCAGCACCCCCAGGATTGTATCGTTATCATTTTCAGTCTTGGAAAAATACCATTCCTATGCGTGTAAATGCTTATATGTGGAAATAAAATAGTTAAAATGGAAATTCAGAAATTTGGTGTTGATATGTGAAATGTGAGGGAAAAAAGTTCTTATACGATGCTATCCGACTCCATTTTTCTGCATGTGGAATTGTGTATGTGTATGAGTGCATGGACATATGTATTCATAGTCATGTCAGAAACAAGGCTAGTGAGCTATGAAGAAAAGGCATAAATCTCATGACAGACCTTGAGGATGTAAGTAACAGGCATGCCTCTCAGTGTTAGTGTTGTCTGCTATTCATCAGATCATTGTTCATCATGAACAAACTTGTACGTCTCAGTCTTGCAGAGATATATGAACCAAATTAATCTAACATGCAGTAACATCCTGCACACTTAAAATACATTCATTGTATGCCTAGCATGACATAGTACCTAAATCTTTGCAATATTCATTTGTAAACTTCTCACTCCCTGAAGGGGAAAGCTATGACTTAGCATGATTTTGCACTGCATCTGTGATAACACAGCCACAATTCTGGATGGGGTTTTCAGATGCTCAGAATACCAAGGAGGAAAACAGAAAAGGAAGAACGTAAACCTAATGCTCCAAGAAAAGTCCTAACTAGCTCCCGTAGTTGTGCAGTTTACTGCCTCTCTGTGTACTTGGGTCTGACAAAGACTACCCCATTAAGAGATGGAGTCAATTCTGTCCAGTCCTCTGCACTTACCTGCGCTGTCATCACTTGCCTGTGTAGCAAAGGAGAACACCATTTAGCTAACAGTTGCTCTCTTCTCTCTGAGGGATCTGGCAGTGTGGGCAGCTCAAGCGGGAGACTAATGAGACTTCTCATGCACCATTACTCCTGAGCGGGCATGTGGAACGACTCACAGCTGAGCCTGTAATTAATAAAGTAGCAGACTGAAGCGGACCTGTGAGAGATAAGGAATCATTCCTGAGAAGGAAGCAGAAGGCCTACAGTGGGATCTACCACAGTGATGGAGAGACGTTACCGTTGCTCACTAATGGGTAACAATTACAGCTGGAAAAATTGCTGGGAACAGCACTCCCCAGCTGCTGCCACACATCTGTTATGTTGAGTGGCCTCTAACCTTTTCCCTGAGGATCTTGCAGCTGCCAAGAAAAAGCCAAGCTCTGTCTCTCAAAAGCTATGAGGCAAGATGCACACACACTTGTTAAATTTACATTATTTAGTAAGGAACTGAAGAGGAAGAAGAGATATGGGAGCTCTGAAAGCCGTGATTAGAAAAGAAACACATGGAAATGAGAAAAGAAAAAGGTAACCTCAGGTAATCAGTGCTCACCATTGCAGTTGTACTGTCAGTGAAAAGTGAATTTCAGATTGCTCTCACCAGCAGACCTCTAAACTACACAGATTGCTTTCTTGTAAGGACATGACCTTGAGCAAGCTTAGCGCAAGCTCTGCAATCACCTTGAAAACCTGAGTGTGTTCAGTTTCCTAAAACAGGCCTAAGCTCCTTTTCCAACCTTGTTCTCGTCAGGATGAGTCATGCCTGGTTCAAAAGAAACACATGGCAGTGACTTCGCAAACTCAGCAGCAGAAGATAATACACTGAAGCTAAGCTGAATAGCAAGGACAGAAGGAAGCTGCTCAAAGATCCCAGTGAGCTTGAGGTCCTATGCTGTTATTCATCTTTCACTGAAGAGAAGACACAAAAGTCGTCTTAATATTGAGCCTTTTGGTTGGCTATTTTAAGTTGACCAGATCTGGAAAACAGCCTATAACGCTAGGGAGTAATTGCTTCATATTTACTCAAACAGAAGCAGACTCTTTAATGGCATTGCAGAAGAGCAGCTCCCTCAATACCCTGATGATTTTAATGATTTTCTGGAAAACATAGATGTAGAAGACTTGTGTGCAAAGTGAACTCATGAATTATTTCTTTTACATTATTACTTACTGGCTCTACCAAAAGGTGAAGGCCAAGTTATGTTGGTCTTTGCAAAAGCATCCCACTTATCTACAAAAAAGTATGACCACAGGGAAAACAGCTGAGCTTCAGTTCATTACAAATGTGTTCAGAGTTCAGTGACTCACAAAATGGCTGAGATAAATGTGAGCCTGGAACCATCATGGAGTCTTCTTTACTCTTTTGATGATTCCAGATTAAATCACCACTGTCAAAAAGAAAAAGAATTTGCAGATAAACATAAAAAAATTAGTCTCTGAAAATCAGCCTGGATTCCTTCTGGTCCTGATACTACAAGATTTTGGTTTTGAATTGTTCAAGGCTTGATTAGGAGCACAATTCATGTATCCTCACCTGTATGTACCCTCTCACAAGGGTAGAAATAAATATAGTTCTAAATATAACATAAAATCAAATGCTGTTTTTACATTTTTTTTTCTTTTTTTGGGACAATTTAAATTTCCACTTCCTGCAGTGGAATGCAAGGATAAAAGGGAAACTCCAGCACTGCAACAAATGAGAAGATTAATAAGCATGTATATTCACTATTTTCACTGTAAATAATGTACTCTGCATGTTGATGCATTTTACTGGTGACTTTTACTTTAATCAGTACCTGCACAACCACAGAAGTTCTTTGTACAATTTCAAGCATGTGACAAATGATTAAACAGACAGGAAATTCCACTATTTCTCTTACTATTTCTTAAAGCCTTCTTTTGATTAAAAATCATTATATTGTCCAAGAAGAATTCAGCTGCACCCAAAAAACTGCTGTGAAGTAAATGAGTTTATGTGGACCAGAGTTCACTTTGTGAGTGTACAGATAACATGAAAAAAATCTTATAGGGCAGGAAATGCAGTTCTTGGCTTTTAGGACTAGCTGTATGAATCAGTGTTGCTAGGCAGACTGACATCAGACTTGGATCGGAGCGGGGTAGGAACCGCAGTTCTCATGAGAATTGTTAGTTTAAAAGAAAAAATAATAAAAGGTCAACACAAAAGCCAGACAGAAGCTCCTAGTAGAACTTTATTGATTTACAAACCAAGCATACTGCTACTGTGCATTAGTTTCCTAAGAATCTGTTGATTATGGTTCATAGTCACCAGGTTCGGTTCAGTTACATAATGTTTGCCCTCTTGTACAGTGGCTACTGATTTTTTCATTTCCTCCAAACACAACAGTTTTGAGTTACTTAGTATTACAGAGGAGTTTCCACTGCTCCACACTCACAAGAAATATTTTATTAGATTGTAAATGAAGTTATCTTATTCTCTGAGGTTATTTTCTACAGCAGTTTCATTTCTCCCTTCTTCTGTCTTCTTTTTTATTTTGTTTTTATTGGCTGCTAAAGGGTAAAATGTAAAACAGACTGTCAGTGAAAGGAACTAAAAACAAATATACCTTTAATGTACTGGGAGAGAAGAATTAAATTGTGCTTCCACCTCCTTTATCTAATAACTTATACAATGTGAAATGAAACAGAGTAAGCTCTTTTATTATTTAAGCTCCTAGCAATGTAGTTATAGTTAAAGGTGTTTCACATTTCCCATTATAAATACTCATTTTCACGGCTTTACAGAATGTCATAAAAATTCACTCTTGATTGAAACTTACTCAATAAGGTCATAACCAAAGAACAACTTCAGAGATAACATTGGGCAAAATCTAGCTGCTGAAGAGTGAAGTAATCTGCTCAAGAAAGCCTAATTATCTGGAAATCTGACTCCCAGAATTGTATTAATAATCAAAATACTGATGTGTTAAAACAGAATCTGTTGTGACACATTTACTGGGCTCTTCTGTACTTAGTTGCACAGATCAGCAATGCATTGTCAATAGATCACATATGTCAAATGCATAAGTTTTTTTAGGACATGGAAGGAAAGTTTGTCTGAAATATATGCAGAAATAGGGAGGGAGGAAGAAGAGTGAGAACTGTGAATGTGACTGGAGTGACATGGAGATGCACAACCCCTACTAAAACCTCTTGAATCCCAGCTTCCCCTCTATTTAGCTATCCAGGTAAGTCCCCAACCAGGCAATGCCCTTYCTCTCATACTATTTTCAATGTCATTTTTGAAAGCATCACCTGTAAGTGATCTTTCTCTAGTGAAAGTTTCACACTTTAAAGGAAATAAATTATCTCATTGCCTTCAAAAGCCATATTCAGATACTGAAATTTAGGCAAATTCTGCACTTAATGATTTACTTTTAGGTGATTCATCTGGGAAACTAACATACAGCCTTGCACTCTGTTGTGCCTTGTGCTGTACACACACATRACAAAAATACAATCCCTTCTCCAAGGAGCTTGTTTGTTGTTCTCAGGTAGCTTGTCTCCCCAGATCTCATTCTCCTTCAGGTCCAAGCCTGTCTAAACACTTTTTCTTGATATCACTATTTTTTTCCTAGAGCATTTTTTTTAGTGAATAGGGTCAATTTCATGGGAAAAACTGATTTAAAGATCTTCCCCTGCTTCTGCTTCAAGCAAATAGTGCTGTAAAGCAAAATTATGTCTCTTTCTCTATATATAATGTATCTACATACTTATGTAGTGGGAATCTGTCCATTTTGTTAAAGTCTTCCTTTTTATAAAGTGTGCTAAAGTGTGGGATGTAATTCCTACTCAAATCCAGAATTAAAGAATTGTTGAAGTTCCACCTCTTCGGTCTATCCTCACATAATATCACTGCTACGGTGACAGTTAATGTCACTGCAACAGTGATGCAGGATGTGAGTAACCTATGATCTACCCCTTGCTCTCATTCAGAGTGTCTCTATATATCAAGTGTGTGCCTAACTACTGGATTCTGTCATCCGTTCTCTCTCTGCCTCAAGAAATACTTAATTCCTTATACATTGTGGAACAGGTGAAAAGAAGAAATTGAGGATATATAATCCAGAATAATCTGGTTAAGGATCTAGATTAGGGCATAGCAGGTTCAGATTCAATTCTTTCCAACACARAAAGATGATAAAGTTGAGAGACTATATTTCTTCAGGAACAGCTGTAGTTTCTGTGTTTCTTTGTTTTTGCACTGAGTTTGTGGATTTACTTGGATACAATAACTTTCTTCCTCGCTGGGGTTTGATGAGCTTCTAGGCTGAAATCAGGTGTCACCTGCAGAACTAGAACAGGTTTTCTCTTTTAAACCTTTTTCCAAAAGTCAATGTCAGAGTACAGTGGACAATTATCATACTTGCATGAGAGCTTGTGTTTTCAAAAATGTTTAACTTGGGTATATGGATTTCACTTTCAAAAAGGCTTTTAACACGTAGAAACTGAAGAAGATTTTTCAGGGCTTAAGTAACAGGTACCTACATTCTATCACTTTTCTTTGGGATTTTGATGTCTACCTATGCCAGTTAAATTGTCATCTATCATTATTCTGATGTAATGTATTATCACCTAAGCCCTGACAACYGTCAATGCACAGCTCCCTGATAAATCCAAAGTGAAATGAACTTTAGCTAATTCCCATTCTTTGCCACTAAGACTAGCATCCAGGGCAACCCTCACAGCTTGGGTGACTTATAGCAACTCAAATAGCAACTGAGACCAAAGCTGAGGAAAAGTTGCAAAATAAAGGGTTTTTTTTTTTACTAATCTAATTTCATGTGTCTTTAGGAAGAATGAAGTCCACATTGTTGGTTTTGGTTTTGGTTTCCTTGCCCCCCCCCCTTTCTTTCCACCTATCTAGTTGATAGAACATCAAGATGAAGTATTGCCATGGGGTATATGGCAAAAAGAAGGAATACTCAGTGATTCATGCCTTCTTTTAAGGTTCAGTGATTTCACTAAAGCCCCCCCCCCCAAGTCTTATTTTCCAAGCACAGTCATCTTAATTATAGGCATAAACTATAACTTTAAAAATCCTCCTTTCCGATAATATTCACTGACTTCTTACATGAAAACGAAGTGCGCTAGCCTCTAAAGAGCACAGACTGTAAAATAATTGCATTCACTCTTATTAAAATGGCAGTCATTTGCTGCAAAAGTACAATTTGTGGTGGCAGAAGAAAGTAATTTGTTAAATAAGATATTCATCCAACTATTCATAATGCAATTTAATCAGTAGATTGTATGCAGAGTTTAAATATAAAATGTCCAAAATTATCACAGTGAATTATTAACAGCTGATATCTTGGGGAAGGGAGAAGTATAATCCATATTTACAGTGCTGGGAGAAAGTGAAAGGGGAAAAGATAGATTAGATCAACTACAGTGCCACATTTTTCATTCTCTAAAAACTTTCTCATCTTCCTGCTGAGATCAGAGCTTAGTGTCCTAAAAAGCTTTTGAGCAGTGGACAGACTAAACAGTGCAGTCTTCTCGGTACCACTGCAAGCCTGGCTGTCTTGCATGTGTGTTCAGATTGGCTTATTTTTTCAAGTTCTTAGCTCCAGCCTGCAACTGATAACCYACTTTTAAGACTTTCCTTGGCACATAATGGTAAATTCAGGTTAACTGGCAAGCGTTAATCCACAGGCAGCATCTAAACTACACTCAATTAGAGACATAGTCAGCTATTTCAAGTCATGCTAACGGTATAAACGTCTCATGCTTATGTTGCCTGTAGCAACATCTCTTAGCTGAAATAGCTAGATTCCAATTATGTGTTTATTGTTGTGATAAGTAACTATTCCTAATCTGATTATCCAAGGTTTTATGAAAAAAATGTGAAATTTCATTTGTGAAAAAAGACGTTTCTGCCAAATGATTCATCTCACTGTAAAGTATGTACMTATACACTTGACATAGATCAAATAAATCTTGGCCTAATCATGTCTTTTGTTCTCCTCTGACTTTCAAAAAGTTAAGGGTGTTAATAACTTAAGGTGAGTGGTTGCACTGTAGGTGTGTAAGGTCATCCCAGACGGATCTCAGCATCACTTTCCAAAGGCAAAAGTATTTTWAAAAATGCATAGAGACTCAGATACCATTACTTTAGTGACACGTAGAGTGGTGACTACTCAAGTGACTTCCTGGGAATGCCATCAAAAATGTTGCATCCATTGTGTTTCTATCAGTAATACAAATCACTCATCAACCCCCTAAGTAGAGGTACCCCAGAAGTTCCAGCAACTGTGGAAGATACATGCAAAGAAGTAGACTGAACATGATCCTGAAGTGCCTAACTCATTTATAAATTGAATTTAAGCACCTAAATGCCATTAGAAATCTGGCAAAAAGGAATCTGGATCACACTACATTGAGTAGAGCAGAGTTCAAATACCTTTGAGTATCGAGGTCTCTTTGTTATTGTTTTGTCTTATGAASGTCCCTAACTGCCCCCTCTCCTTGTCTAGAGATGATATCCATCTGTTTCATTTCATGAGCACTTTTAGTTGAGTTCTCTGTATCAATATCTGACCCATAGGAACCTCCAATCTACTCTCACGCTGCCTTGATTTACTCTGATGTGGGAAAGAGGATTGAGCACTGAGCACTGTAAACAAAGAGAGAATAAGAAAGGGTCAAACAGACCTGTGGTACAAGGCATAGCTTTGCTTGAAACACCTTCCTTGCTAGTATGGTTGAACTACCATAACCATATTGAACACTGGAGCTAAATGCTGATCTGAACTTCAAGGATGCTCTCTGTGCTGTGACATAAGTAGAACTACAACCTCAAACAAACTGTTGCAGACATTAAATAAGGTTTGATTATGATTTTTTCTTGATCAAATCTTGTYCCCCATGATCATTGTTCTAATTTAATTAGCATATTTGCAGTGGCCCAGAAATTGTTTCTGATACATACCTCCATGAGGCAAAAGGTAATACCCACTGATAATCAACTCTCTAGGATTTGTGAGCTGAAGAACTTCCAGACCTGAGCTGGATCTGAATATTTTGCAGGAAAATTGGTTTCTATATTCTTTCCTCCTTAGTTCTGGCTCCACAGATACCTAGGTGCATATTACACTTTGTATCTGCAGCCTGAAATAGCTTATTTCTATAAAACATCAGCAACCTTTAGCTGAAGGGTTGCCTTCAATACATTGTTAATCAATAAACATATGGTTAATCAGTGAAAAAGTTTCTCAAAATTTCACATTAGTGAGGTCCTTATGATGGCAAAACTGTCTGACTACATCTCCACTGTTAAATAAAGCTGGGCCAAGGAGTGATCTCAAGAACTGAAATTCTGATTATCAACACTATTCACATATGAGTTTACTCTTTGGCACAACTTTGACCATCTAAACTAGCATCCTCCCAGCTAATATCTAGGCATGGTTTGAGGGACAGCATACATGAACAGCTATTCCTAATAGGCATCAGGTTTAGGATCYTGCATCAGCTATACACAGGCTAAGAGTGCTGCCACCCACTAACCAGGCCAGCCAATGAGGAAATGCTCTGAACCCACTCACTGACAGGTTCTCGAAGAAGATGGGCCAGGAAACACCTAGAGTGAAGATAAATAGTTATTTTGGCTTATCCTAGCTCTTCAAAGTGCAAATATGTTCTGTCACCTAAGAAAGATATAACTTCATCATCAACAACTACAACGCATATTAAATTAACTCTACACTTGCTGCAAATATGGAAAGCTGCAGTTAAGCAAGATTTGGTCAGATCTTATATATACATGTTATTGCAGAGGTATCAAGTGATATTCTCTTAATTGTCAATAATTTCTAAAAGGCTATCCAAATTGAGAACTGGAGAATCCCTAAGCCTGTTTTACTTAGCTACATAGTCTTTGAGGTTTATCAGACACTAAACTAGAAGTAAAATTTTGTTAAAATTATTTCCTTTAGTGTTCAATTCTCAAAATTTCCTCAGTAAGCTAAGACCATAAAACCTATTGACTTTTAATAAAGCATTGTATTTTGGTTCTTTTGAAAATATTATTCAACTACTGTTACTGGTCAACCTACAGCACACACATTTTCTAGTAGCTTGACGAAGGCTTACCAGATTTCATACATATTGTATTGAAAGACATTTTCTGCCCTGTGGTCCCCTCATTTGTTCATATATCTCTTGCTCCACAAAAACATATGCTTTCTTACTCTTTCTTGGACAAAATTTGCTGGAGGCTACTCAGGCAGTCCCAATGGCTTATGAGATGAAAAATTCATGTATGCTGCATTTCCCTGTTTTTCAAAATCTGGCACTTTTTATATGTGTGCAGGAAATTTTCCTGAAGCATATTTAGCAGTTTTGCAGAGTTCTAGTGCTACCTGCATATGTAAGCAATTTTTCTAACATATGGTAGGCGGAAGGAAACCTTTAGAAGTACTTTGTCTTTCACTCCAGCCATTTTTAATAGCCTGTAGAGATTTGCAGATTTTTTTTTTTTTTTGAAATCTGTAACAGACAAAATATAATTTTACAAAACAGAAAGCAATGCCAAACAGTCATAATATGCTCTTCCCATATTTTTGTGTGGCTTCTGGCACATACCAGACTGTAATGCACAGGATTAAAGGCTTATAATATATCTTGCTCACTGAGATTCTCAGTTTATTGTAAAAATTACAATATTAATTCTATGCTTGGTTAAAAGTAGCACAAATAATAAGAACTTACTATATTATGGGAGAAGAAAGTATATCAATTGCATTTACTAATCTATTACGCCTCAGAACTTGTCCTTATGTAAAGAAAACCTTTCACCTACTTCCCTGCTAGTCCCAGGTCTATGGCTCCAATTCTCCACTGTATGACACTCATTTTAAACTATCATCAGGACCAGTAGTGCCTGGTGCCCACCTGCTTGGTGTAGGGGCTGAACATGCCTGCACCCACCTAAAGGCTCCTGCATGCTCTGTATGTCCTTGACAAACTCTGGGGCAAAGTGTCTTCACTGAAGTTTATGCTGATAAACAATAATGGATAGTTATGCCAATAAGCAGTAGCAGATACCAAGGAGGAGTACAGTTACTGAACTTGCTTGTCTCCTGTAACCTCATTGGGAATACAAAGTAAAGGAAAATTCAGCACAGAGTACAATGTACAGCCCTCTGAGCCTTCAGTAGCCAGTGCCACACTTCAAAATCTAATTTTCCGGCACCAGAGAAATCTGTTTATTTATTAATAAAAGAATGTCATGTTTTACCATTATTCAAAAGTGGATTAATTGTGGCAGAGAATAAGAGATTCATAGTAAAGCAAAGGCAGTGTAACATGTTTCTGTGACAGCCCATAGGTGCTATAGATTTCCTGAATAAAAACAGCTTTGAGGGAGAATGGAAGTTCAGTGATGCCATTGAATATAGTGATACCTTCTTTACGTGGAAATGTTTTATTTTCCAGAATCAATATTGTATTCAGTTCTCCTAAATCAGATATACAGGTAACATGTTAGCCTCCTAAATAGAGATTATAATTAAGTTTCCTCTGAGCTTTCATGTATTCATAATCACAAGACAGCAATAATTTATTTGGCATAGAAAACAAAATGACAAGATAACCAGAGAGATGCCTAGACAATTGCTTATTTTTTTTTTATTGCTGGGAACTTAATGCTTGATAAATGAATTAGTAAAATATTCAAAATTGCTCTGTGTGTGATTATAGAGTGGAGCTGTCTGAAGTGACTTATGCTGGTATGTCTGATAGTTCCTAACTGTTATAAAAATATAGCTCATTGGGTTAGATTTACTAACACTTTGCATCAGCCCAGCAGCCAAAAATAGCACTAATAACTTAAGTGCTGGTGTTATACTGGTACAAAATAAATGCTCTATTTAAGAAGCTAAATCAACTTCATAGATTTTTGAAAGCATTGTGAAAATCTAACAATTGATTTTTTTCCCAATTTGTTAAAGACTTTCTGTACACTGTGCTTCAAAATAATCCCTCCGGTGTGTTCAGGTAATTGCATGTGCTTGTTGGAGGTGCCTACCCTCACAGAAAAACAAAACGATTACTGATGAACCATTGCATCTGTTACTTGCATCACAGTTTCACCGATGAACCATTGCATTTGCAACTTGCGTCACAGTTTCTGTCTTATTTTGTTAAGATATCTTTAATTCTGGCATTCAAATTTATGCTTACGCAACAGTAATAATCCCTTTCTGAACCACTTCAGGACCCTTCTGTTGATTCTTACTTCAGTTCAAGTATCCATTCTCTAAATTGTGGTGCTCCTTTATCTATTAAAATAGCTACATTTACCTATTTTTGTTCTTCCTTTTTACTAAAATCAGATGTGGAAAATACATAACTATCCCAAGCTTCTTTGCTTAATCCTACTCTAACCTTTTTTAATGGTTCTCAATGGTCTTAGCTAGACATTATTCTTCTGAGGTATGAGGCTGAAGAGAAGAATTACCCTGGAGAAGAGAAGACTGAGAGGGAATCTTATCAATGTGTATAAGTACCTGAAGGGAGGGTGTCAAGGGGKTGGGGACAAACTCTTTTCAGTGGTGCCATGTGACAAGACAAGAGGCAACAAACTGAAACACAGGAAGTTCCACCAGAAAATAAGGAAGAACTTCTTCCCTGTGAGAGTGACRGAGCACTGGATGAGGTTGCCCAGGGAGGTTGTGGAGTCTCCTTCYCTGGAGATCTTYAAGGCCCGCCTAGATGTGATGCTGTCTAACATGCTCTAGGTGACCCTGCTTGATTTGGGGGGGGGGGRGGGTTGGACTAGATAATCTCCAGAGGTCCCTTCCAACCTCAACTATTCTGTGATTCTGTGATTCTGTGAAGAATGTTCTTTTCATGAACACCTCTATATAGCTGAATATCCCTATCTTAATCAATTAATTAGTCATTTCTTGATCTAATTTATCTTTTCCTCCTCTTAATTTCACTCTCTAAGACCTGGGAAAAAATATGGATGATCAGCTCTACCTTACAACTGCCAATCATCTTGGAGGTAAAATGTTTCCTGATGAATGACATTTATGAAAATGGTAGAAATAAAAGTGTCAAAGGAGCTGAAATGTTAGGGAAAACTTCAGAAGAAAGCACAGAAAATAGTGATGAAGTTCCAGGTCAGAATAGTAAAATTTCCAGAGTGGAATTTTCAGTGTACTGCAAAGGTTACAAAGATCAGCTAGAAACTAATGCAAAGGAAAAGATGATCTTCACTTTGAAATGTTGTAAGAGTCATCTGAAGTAAAAATTTTTGTGTGTTCTGCTTTCCAGTGGGAAGAAAAAATCACAGAAGGTAGTGATACATAAGACAAGAAAGTCTTAGATACAAGAGTTAATTCTAGCAAAAAGTTCATGCTTGTAAGCTAAATATTGTATTTTACAATTTAGAAATACAGACAAGGGCAGGCATGTTTCCCCAATGTCCGGCAGTTGATTTCTTCATTTTCAATAGCAGTAAACAAAGTTTGGAAAGCACACTCAGAGATTTCCGATTTTGTAAAAATAAAAGGCTGTTGCTATTTAGAGGTAATCAGAATGCTTGTATRAAAATGAAAGAAGAAAATCTCTTCATAAAATAAAATCTCTGATTACATGTTTGATTTTGTATAAAATATTCTATCATTAAAAGATCAATTAAAGGATTATTTTTGTTTGCTTTGTTCTATATAATGCAATAAACAGCTGCTGAGATTGATTAATAACCCAAACAAAGATGAAATATTGGATCAATCTCAAAATATTTTTATTACATAGCAGTAAAGATTAATCCTACTATATAGCATATACTACTAAGAAGGGAGAAAAAGAAAAGATGATGATCATTCTACTTGCGCTTGCGTAGAGCAGGATTCAAATATCTGAATTAATTTCTCCATTTAGTTTAAACTAGATGTGAAGATTTTGTACATATAGTGAATATAAGTAGACTGGCTGTCTGAAAAGGTAATGTATCTAGTCTTTTGTAAGCACCTCTCATAAGACAAATCATGTTCTGGAGATGCCTTATCTCCCTCACTGAGAGAGCCTGGACAGCTAGGTCAAAACAGATACACATTTAAGGTGACTGAAGTCAGTATAATGTTGAAGTGCCCCTTTCACTCCAAGCACATGGGTTTATTCCTATCCCATTGAGATAAAAAGATTTAAGTAGCAACTGACCATCACTATACTTTCATCTTCTTTGGGGAACAACTCTATTATTTAATGTAAAAATACACTTAAAATATCAAATAGTTTCTTATTCTGGYCTGCTTTTTCTACTTTCATAATAATTCACTGTTTCAGATGATACTGCAAGAGCTATCTTTCCTCTTGAACAAGGCTTTTGTAGCCCAGCTTTGGTAGCTTCTGCCTTGAATGTTCTGAGGTAAGTAAATGTCCCAGAAGTTATACCTGTGGAAGGGAGTAAAGACATTTGAGTACCCCCTTTCTTTTCCACTCTGACACTATCGCACAAATTCTTTTTACTCTAAACTTCCTAGTCTACTCATTCTCCTGTAACTGACAGGTAAACCCAAAGCAAAGTTTAGAACAGTCTCATGTTTGATTTACGCTGCATAGACTGGTAAGGACATAGGTGATACTGCATTTTGATCTTTTACATGGTTTGATTATCATCCAGAATGCATGATAACTGCAGAGTTTAAAAGGCAGCTGGTAATTCAAGGCAGCAAACATGAAGTGAGGAGAGCATAAGCATGAAGTGAGGGTGTCCTTTCCAAGTCTCTACGGTGTAAACTGAGTCAGTTAATCTCAGCAAATGAACTGAACTGTTTTGTAGAAAGCAAACAAAACCCTTTCTTTTTTGCTAGACTTGCTGAGAAAGACTGAACTGAGCATTCTGTCTCTGACCAGGTAGGTTTGGGTACTCTGACCTGGCATGACCCTACTTTTCTTGAGGGACTATAGAATTCTCCTATGGCTGAGTTTTTCTTGAAATGAAGCTAATGGTACTCCCCTATATCACTGGGTGTTGTGGTGTTCAATATAAATGTTGTGAGAGGCCATACAAATGTACAAAATAATGAGAAAGTCATTTATATTTGCAAAACTTTTTGAAATCCATATCTTAAAGAAAGCAAAGGCTCCTGGATTTTCCTAYTGTATGCATTTTGTTTTTTCAGTATTAGGCCAATACCAATTAGCAATGAAGATGTAGAGCATCTAAATAAAATGGGGCTTAAAAAGGATAGTCTAATGTAAATCAAATTCCATGAAAGTTTTGATGTAGCTGATTCACCTTAGAGATTTATTCTGCTCCAGCTTYGTTTAAACTCATCATTGTATTGAGCCTAGAAATATTGTATCATCTAGAAAAGGCAACTGAAAAACTGACAATCTCAGCTGCACATTGGTGCTATTTACCCTTACTTCTGTGAACCTATAGCTCTTTACATCAATGACTGATCAGTGACATAAATCYTAATGTAATTTCTCAATCTCCACTTGGAGAAAAAATGACAGTTATAATTTGCTGTACTGTTTTTAGGTCATAAAAATTAAATATTACAATGGAAACTTGGAACACACAGCTGTAGTTGCACATGCCAGCTGACAAATGTGCACCAACTTTGACAGAGGAGCAAAATCTCTTATAACAGTTATGATGATGTTAAATGGGAGGTGAATTTTGTCTTCAGAAATTTCCTTGTTATGGTATTTAAATAAAGAAGATCTAGAAATGAAGAAACCTGATCTGACAACCAGTTCCTGTCCCTCTCTCATTTAGGAGATACAGACAGACTTGTATGTTTCCTCTGTGGTAAAGAAAACGGACAGAAGATTTGTACAGACAACAGTAGGACAAAAAAGAATGCAAAGGTCACAGAAGCTGGGTTATAAACCACGATTGCAGAGAAGTCATAGAATTAAGTTTAATTAAAAAAAGGAATCTATCTCAGTTGCCTCCGTAATAAGGAGCAATCTCCAAAATAAACTGAATTATCTTCTGTGAGTGAAGTTYAATCACATAATCGTAGAACTACAGAATGGTTGAGGTTGGAAGGGACCTCTGGAGATCATGTAGTCCAACTCTTCTGTTCAGYAGGGTCACCTAGAGCATGTTAGACAGGGCTGCATCCAGGCGGGCCTTGAAGATCTTCAGACACAGAGACTCCACAACCTCTCTGGGCAACCTGTTCCAGTGCTCCGTCACTCTCACAGGGAAGAAATTCCCCCTCACGGTCAGGCAGAACTTCCTGTGCTTCAATTTTTGCCCATTGCTTCTTGTCTTGTCACATGGCACCACTGAAAAGTGTTTGTCCCCTTCCCCTTGACACCCTCCCTTCAGGTACTTGTACACATTGGTAAGATCCCCCYTCAGTCTTCTCTTCCCCARGCTRAAGAGGCCCAGGTCTTGCAGCCGWTCCTCATAAGAGAAATGCTCCAGTCCTCTAATCATCTTTGTACCCCTACACTGAATTATCTCCAGTAGCTCCATGTGTGTCTTGTCCTGGGGAGCCCAGAACTGGACACAGGACTCGAGATGAGGCCTCASYAGGSCTGAGGAGAGGGGCAGGATCACCTCCCTCCACCTGCTGGCAACACCCCAGGAGACCATTGGCCTTCTTGTCCACAAGGGCACATTGCTGCCTCATGGTCAGCTTGTCATCCCCCAGYACTCCCAGGTCCTTCTCTGCAGAGCTGCTCTCCAGSAGGTCAGMCCCCAGCTTGTCCTGGTGCCTAGRGTTATTTTTCCCTAAGTGCAGGACYCTGSRCTTGCCCTTGTTGARCCTCMTGAGGTTCCTCTYTGCCCAGCTCTCCAGCCTGTCCAGGTCTCTCTGAATGGCAGCACAGCCCTCTGGTGTGTCAGCCACTCCTCCCAGCATGGGATCATCAGCAAACTTGCTGAGGAGTCACTCTGTCCCTTCATCCAGATCATTGATGAGTAAATTGAACATGAATAAGTTAATGACACAGCTTGGACAAACGAAAGGCTATTCAACAGCCAAAAGGACTGCTTGGCCACTTCTGCACCTTAATYTAACAATTTAAGAGTATGTCTGTTCCAAGAGCTAAACAGGCAAAAAACTGATAACATTTTTTTTTCTAAGTGCACTGACAAGTCAAGGGAAGCAGTAGGAGTAAACACACTCCTCTCAGAGGAATCTGTCCATTAAGTTAGCTTGCTGACCTCGTGAAGCCACATCTGTATGTGTGTATGTGGCTTATATCACATCACACCTACACCATCATATGATGTAGTAAGTCTCCCAGGCAATTCTAAAAACCTAACCTGTGGCCACAGACCTCCTCACTTTGTTAAATGACAACAGTTTACAAATTGTTATCACATGTTGCAGTAGTACTTAAGTGAACCCCATTGCAGTATCTTAAACAGATGGTACTGAAACACAGCTACATGAAATGGCTTTTGCTTTAAAAGTGAATGGCAGAGGKTACACTGTTCACATGCACCGGGCTGTCGTGAAGATTTCACATCCAGAATTTTACTTGGGAAGAATATAGCAGTGC
The DNA here is from genome assembly GCF_003343005.1 of Rhea americana. Lineage (NCBI taxonomy): Eukaryota > Metazoa > Chordata > Aves > Rheiformes > Rheidae > Rhea > Rhea americana. The sequence goes on from NW_028186239.1 coordinate 23,888, forward strand.
TTTCAGGAAAATAATGGCATTTTGAACGAAGCAATGGTGTTGAACTGATATCACAGAATCACTGAATCGTAGAATTGGTAAGATTGGAAGGGACCTCTGGAGATCATCTAGTCCAACCCCCCTGCCCAAGTAGGGTCACCTAGAGCATGTTAGACAGGGTTGCATCCAGGTGGGCTTTGAATATCTCCAGAGAAGGAGACTCCACAACCTCTTTGGGCAACCTCATCCAGTGCTGTCACCAGAACATACATGGTAGGTTTTTTCCTCCTACTCTCTTCCAGTAGTTTCCCACTTCTAGTCTGTCCATAGACTTTTTCTAGGATAACTAAGCAAAACAAGAGTCAGTAGTCTCAAATTGCAATGCTGGGATTTGAACTGTCATGTGAAAATTAAGCAGTTTGAAAATCTAAAAAGTTTGAAATCCACATTATCTACATGAAATTCACAAATAAAGTGAGCTCCCTGTAGTCCTGTGCTTCAAATGATATCCAAAGATATCCATCAGCTCTGGGATTCAGTGAGAGGTAATTATCAGCCTTCCTGAGAGTTATGCTTGATTTGGAGCCGATAACTTACTGCCCTATAATGTTAATACTATAAAATACTCAATCTATCCTGCACTAGCCACCAAAGAAAGTTTCATTTTATGTGTGGAGTAAAAGATTTCTGTGCACTTTGCTTTCTTTCTCTACTACTGTGCCAAAACTACAGGAAAAAATATGACTGCTTGTTAAGCAGTGTAGAAATCTCTGTTTAACAGGAATGGATGCATACGTGACATTGAAAGAGAAGACTTGGATTTGACAACAGAAGAAGTCTGTGTGTTATCGAATACTGCCATTCACCAGCAAAGTTCCTCTGGTTCTGCACTGCTCTAATGGCAGTGATTATAGCTTCTGCAAGCAAGAAGGGAGAGACACTTGAGGTATGAAATAACTGCATAATGGCAATCTGAAATCTGATCATGAAATCCTTCTTCATTTCTACCTTGTCCTCATTTCTGTTGTCCTGAGGGGGTTGTCTGCTAAAGCTGGTGGGGGAGGAGGAAGGGGTTCACCTGAATGACTCCTACCAATTTGAAATCTTTTACATTCTACTTTGGTAATTCAGTGCCAAAGATCGATCTGCTAATGAAAAGACAGACTTTCTAGAGGTTATGGATACTGTTTAAATATGTGGGATACAAGTAGATGTATCACCTTGACTACAAATTCCATGTCAAATAACACAATACTGCTTGATTTGGAGCTTTCCTGCAAATGTATGCTTATTTAAGAGCTTTAATATGGAATGGCATCTTACAAAACAACTTTATGATGAACTTGTTTTCGGCTGAATGCTGTAAGAGTACTTTATATCCTGTAGTAAATCTCCTCAAGCAGAGCAAAACCAAGCAATGAATAATATATTCTGGTTTAGACACCTTAAGGTCTATTTTATACTATTTTTAGTTATATTATTATTATGCTTAAAGATCCTATTTTGTATTCCTCTGTGGCAGTACAGTGAAGATAGATAATAAAAAGATAATCTGTCCTTCAGAGAACTTCCAACGAATGAACAGAAGAAACTGGTAGGAAGCATAGATATATACAGAAAGGGTATAAACTATCAGTGAAAGACTGATGAGTGTGCAAGTAAGATTTAAGCACTGTTGAGATTAGGATTAATTTTCTCCTGCCTTTATTCTCAATACCAGTTGCTGAAGTGTTCTATTTTCACTTCATATTTATGCTCTTGCAAACCTCTGCCCTGGTCTCTCTCCTGTGGACATTTCCACTGAATACTATAAAACTCTCTGCACTTTCTCTTTGTCCAGGCTGATGTTGCCTTTCTACTTAGACTGTTTATAAG
>NW_028186239.1:25762-83930 GCF_003343005.1 Rhea americana
AAAAAAAAAAAAAAAAAAAAAAAAAAAAAAAAAAAGAAACTAAGGAAAAAACTGCGAGGCAAGGTTTTGTAATATCTGCCACTGCTTGTAGTAAAAGAGCTCAGGATTTGAGGTATCAACTGTATCTTTAGTGAAGAGTCTACCCACTTATACATATTTCACTGTGGCAAGGCAATCTGCTATTGTGAACGTAGTGTGTGTGAAGCCTCAGGAGCCAAGGCTATACGGGTTTTATCTCTTCTTTCCAGTAACTCAGAAGAATAGAGGATCAAAACTCTGTGCTTTATTTAATTGTAACTGAGATAGTAAATTCAACGTAACGTAGTGTTGTATAGGCCAACTATTTGCCTAATGAGAGAAGTGGAGCCTGAGGGAACAATGGAAATGAGACAAGAATGGATAGCCCATAAAAATGCATATTAGCAAAGTTTAAATCTAATATTTTAAAGGTATTTTAAATTTATAATTTCCTGATTATAGTTCTGTTCCTTTTCTTGATCTACCTAGCGTATTTTCTGGTGGCAGATTCTTTGCCTGTTTCATTTCAATAAGGAAGGAGCCCTTGTGTCCCAGTTTTCCTGTGCTCCTAGGATTACACATTTCCTGTGCAATCCTAACAATAGGATTTATCCCCTTCTGGTGAGCAATGAGCTAACACTTCTTTTCTTCAGGTGTACATGACTAAATAAGAGAGCTCAAAATCATCCTCATGTGCTTTTGTCTCCCTAAAGACTACATGCTTGTAAAAACATTTCTCTAAATCTCCGAGTCTTGGTTTCCCCAACCCATTCAATAGTTTTCGGTTCTAATGCCCAGACTTTCAAAAAGCCCAAGAACAACGTGACYTTCTTCTGCAAATCATCAAGATTATTTTTCCTAATTATTTTCTTTTATTTAAGTTGGATCCACTTCCTTACCTCTCTTCCACCCATCAAGGGCTTTCATTTTAAAGGAAATTATTGAAGCTTTGGAAGAAACATAACCATGGTGAGTATTGGTAAACCCCATATAAACTGAGGCATCATACTAGCTAGAAGCAGTACATACTCAGATTCCTCATGGAGGCACTTGGAAGGATAGCTTGGCAAGGAGAACTGAGGAACTAACATGCCTCAGGAGAACCTAACCCAGGTGCAGGCACTGCTAGTGTTGCCAGACACTTTGTTCAATCTTACTGGTATCAAACACCCTACCTCCTAAACATCCAACTCACTCTGGACACACTTCACATTACACTTCAAGGTTAACCAACAGACATCGGAGCACAAAATTATTCATACTAATGCTTAATCTAAGCCCAGTTAGGATTCACTCTGCTATTTTACTTACAAAAAAACCTCACAGATTACTTACATCACATGTAACTATTTACAAAGCTTGGCATAATTATGAATGTTCAGTTTTTGAAATAGCTAGTAGATAGAAGCATTAAATCTCTTCCCCTAGCTGAAGAAACTTGAAGAAAAATTTCCAGCTTCTACTCATTAGAGCTTTTTTACTTTTGATGTGATACATAAATATGTGCAGCTCAAAGTAATGAATTGAGTGATAAGCTGCCTGAAATTTAAAGGCTGAACAATGCTGAGCATCCATCAGAAAACTCAGGCAAGCTACCTTCACTTCAGGTTTGACTGCTACTTTAGCTGCACTGTGCAAAAAAMCATATTCTGTTATGTGAAAATAAATCTGCAACCAAAACTTGATTTGTTCAAAATAAAGTAAAGCCGAAGAACTTACTAATGTCACTTTAAACACAGTAAGGAATGAAAATATCATTTTCTGAACTTTCAGAAAAATTCATTTTGWTTCAAAACCTGCAGTTTTCGGAAATCCTCAACTATGAAAACATTAGCTTGCCCGGGGAGAAATATTAATGCTCTTGATGACTCCGCTGTCCATTATATTCYCTCATAAATCCTCATTCAATATCTACTCTAACTTAGATGTCTGAAAGTTAAATAGTCACCTCRTGCTTCAGTTATAAGCAAACACCTCCGGATGGCAGTTCATCTAATTTTAAGGTAGGCATATGTGGTAAATCAGAAGAATCTCCCTCTGGAAGTACCATTTTTTTCCCCCCATTGACAATGCGGGAAGTGCATAAGTAGCTCAGACTTATAGGTAGGTGAGTATAAATAAGTCAACATCCAGACCAGAGCTAATGCTGGTTCCAGCCTTTTCTCTTGCCTCTTGTCTTTCTCCTTTTTTTTTTTCCTCTCTTTTCTTGGCCTTGCCTTACCTTCCCTTGCACCCCTTTTTTTCCTGAAAAGGGGTAATTTTAATTATTTTGCTGTAATTTTTCATTGCTATATAAATACATATTTCAGAGAATATCAGAACAAAAACTTTGTCTGCAGATCAGCAAGCATCCCGCACAGCACTTTGTGATGAATCATGTTGTATCAAACCTCCGGAGCAATTACCATAGCATGGAGTCAGAGCAGACCCTCTGCTGAGTGCCAGTGGTGTGTGGGGGGAAACGCTGTGTGCGAACCTTTCAGCTGACAATCCTTGATCTGCAAAATACCTGCTGATCAAAGATGTTTGAATTTAACAGCAGAGTCGTGGGCCATACTTTATGTACTTTTTGGACATACATTACTCCAAAGACAACCGACAGATGAGGCTGCTATAACTTTTATTGGGTGCAGAGGGATCCTCGAGGCCTGTTTTCCTGATGGAAGATGCTTCCCAGCCAGACACGGCAATACATCATTGTCTCATCTCTTCCAAGTGCTTATTGCTCTAGGAAATATTTTTCTTCTGCTTAATTAAACATCATTATGATCGCTGAGACAATAGCTCTCTTTAAGATAAGAGAGCAAGTTTATGCTCTCTTATCCTTCTCTACACCTTCCAAGTCGTATCTATTCATACAATATTTCAGACTGAATTTGTATTTCAGTGTTCCCAGCTTTTACGGTCTCATGTCTTCCTAGACTAGCAATGTAATCATAACTGTCTACCTCCTGGTATTTATTATTAATATGAATATAATGAAGTGGGTGATTAAGCAGTCACTGGTTACTCCTGTAATCACCAGACCAGCCCCCTAAGGAAACTGAGTTCAGTAACATGTCACTAGAATGATAAAATCTTAATGAGTCATCAATGAGATGCATAATTGTGAGGCTCAGCAGAGTTCAAGTCTTGTTTATCATAAAAATAAAGGAGATGGAGCTGGGCGAGGAGGAGAAATAGCACAAAATGGAGGCAYTCCAAATGCTGTATGTGCTAGCTCTGTTGGATCTGTGACAAATAACACCTGCTAGGTATCTGTCCCTCATTTTAGCATGGTAGCTGCAAAATCTTTGTTCTAGTATGCAGTACCATTTTCATACACTCAACCCTGCCTGACATCTACATTAATTCAGATCAAGTTAGAGATGGGATGGCCTCCTCCCTGTCTGCCCCCCTAAGCTCACCTCCTCATCTTCCTTTCATGAAGAGTGTCTGAGATAGGAAATGATTTACAGAAAAAGGGTTTCCAAACCCTCTGGCATCTTGGATCTGCTTATACAAGCTTGTCCTGATTAATTCAAAATTCTTCTTGTTCTAATAATCCTCTCATTTCAAAGCCTCTTTGTAGTTTCCTTCCTACCTTTTGCTGGCATGCAAACGAGCAACCTCAGGTATGGATGTTTAACTTTTTTGTTCTCCGCTGTTTCAAAATCTTATAGGTTTGGGGARCTGTGATATGCTCTGGCTTTTTCTTCTCTTAATCTGTATTCTTCATGCTATTAATAATTCATTTTCTGAAGAAGAGAGAAAAAAAAGAAATTACTCAAAGCCCTGTTAGACATAAAGAAGTGACAACTCTTCCAGAAGAAAGACTGCAGGTCAAGTTCAGACCTGGGAAAAGCGGCTGCAACTCTATTGAACTACTTCCAAATTATTCATAACGTCAAGGCAATATGTCAGCTAGTCAATAATRTATCCTACTCCACTCTTCAATTAACCTTTTTATTCTTAAGCATTTAGCTTGGTAAGTCATGCAAATGAATTTTTTGAGAAGGTAATAAACAGTGAGTCACAAGAATCAGCAGATGGATGATCAAGTGTTTAGTTTTATGGTTTATTATTTATTAAAACTGTTTTTGATGCATTATTGAAGCATTAACATTAATCTCTTTTTTKGGGGGGGAAATTATTATTAGGATAACTTTTTATCCTGCATATGACATCATCTAAGGTACATTACTTTCTTCAGTAATCTGATATTTCAGTACTTCATGCTCTCAAAGTGCAGCTGTTATTCCAATTTTACAAGTAAGGAATTGATGCAAAGATAAAAGTAGGGAGAAATTCAGGTACATAAACCTACATGTCTAATACTATCTCAGATGCTTTCAGATGCCCAAAACATCAGTAAAGCACCAGCAAACATGACACCGGACCTACAAGAGGCAGAAGTCAGGTTAGCTATCCTAGAGTCTCTGGAGTGGCACTAAATGTCTGTRCGTAGACATCTTAATTGCTCCCACATAGCTGAGTGACTGCATTGAGTTATTTTTCTAATAACAGCTGATGCTTGATAACTCTGTGTGTATGTGTGTGTGCACAYGCGTGCACATGCATTCATGGTGTTCCCTTGCAGCAGGCATGGAGGGCGTTTCTGCTTAACTAATGGACTAAGGTCATCCCCACAAAATTTTCATGGAAGTCAGATAAAACATGATAACCTGCTCAGTAGMTCACCCATTATAACTAGCTATGGAGAGAAAGGAAGTCAATAACAGAATGTCAAATCCAGCTTTACTAATACCAAGGTTTATTATCCTAAATCTGACCAATGCCTCTGTTCTGCCAAATAAAATAAATACTATATGATTACCACACTCATAAAGGCTTTACTTACAGAGAATAACCACTCAATCATTTAAAACTTTCTTCTTGTGACACTATTATGGACTTTTCTTCTATTGCAACTCTGATAGCTGAGATCAGAAACCTACTTTGATTTATGGTGACAGACAGCAGTTGGTATAGATCCAAAACKCCTGTGTGAACTGGCAGATTCCTCTCTTTGTTTACAGTCTCCCAGTTATTTAGAGTACACGTGGTCTTGGAAACTGATACATAGATAACATACCTTTGTGTATATTTCTTCTGATGGGTTCAGCCCTAGAATTTATGAATAAAGATGAGTGACTGTGCAATTCCCTTTTACAAAATATGTGTCTACTGAACAAGAGGAAAAAATAAGCAGTTGCTGTTCTCTATGAMTATTGTTGATCAGTTGCATGAATTATGCATGTATCCTTCCCAGGTCCAGTGTCCTCTAGCATTTCTTCAGCAGTAGCTCAATATTTTCTACTACTTTGATAAATCATTCAACAGAAAAAGGGTAAATCTTGATTCCTGAGCCACTGGCTTGTTGAACAGCTTGCTTTTACATTCCATAGCTGAAAGTCTGATATCTATGTCTTTAAAGTCCAMCAAGGTCACAGGGACATCAGAGCTGTGAAGTACGGTTTCAGTCTCTTGGATGCTAGAAATGGCTTGAAACTCTGAAGGAGAAATTCTGCTCCACTAGAGGCACAAGTTTGTTATCTTTTTCTTTACAAATAATGATAATAATGGTGTCCCAGGCTGCTGGTGTTTCTTTCTTTAAAGAGAATTAGTGGTCAGATAGTAGTCACTGAATATCTCTGACATCCACCATTTAGTGAAAAATAATATAAGCCTTTCTTTTCAAGTACAAATCTATTTTAGATATTTCTTCTGTATATATTGTAAGAAAGATTATGTAGGACTGTTGGCTAAGTTCTACAGTTCATAGATTATGGATTAACTAAATAATACTTTAGACAAAAATAGTACGCTTTCCTTTGAAAATGAATGATTACAAGCTATAACTGAACAGACAGATCATTCCTACTGCCATATAACACAACTTCTGTTTGAAAACAGAGAAATGAATTATTAATTGCTAAGATAACCAATTTTTTATAAGATTATCTTGATTGGGTTATCTTCAAGGGAAAAAAAAAGGAAATTTATCATTTCCAGAACAGCTTTACGCGTATAAGTTTGATAGTTCCCAAAGCTAGCCAAAATAATGAAATAAACATGCTAACTATATATTGACCTTTTAAATGAATTCTCTCTGTCCATATTGGAAATCCTTCTGGTTTGCTTTTCATCTGATACTCTAAGAAGCAAGTTTAATGTCAGAAAGATGGTTTGTAGAATATTCAAAACAAATGGCATTCAAATACAGAGCCATGAGCATTCATGGCAGACGTAACTGGAAAGCTCACATCGTTTCCATTAGGGAACAAGCCTTGTAACCCATACATCTATTCAAACAAGTGCTTGAATATCAAACAGTCTCAAAGAACTTTTGGCAGATGTGGTGACAAAATACTCATAAAAACTCTCTAACAAATATATCTGACTAATATAAAAGCTTTATTTCCAAATCATGAAGAACATAAGGATACAATCTGCACTTCAAAATATTTATGCAATGTGCAATGTGTCAAGAAACAAAAATCAACATCAGAACTATAATTTTTCCCCTGAGACCATTTTGATAAATATGGGTAGAAGCAGGAATCAATGCACAGGAATAAAATTAGCAAACAAAAAATTAATGGCTGCAAATAATGTGGAAGAAAATATGCCACCTATCCTTCACCTAACAGAATGGAAATAAGAAATGAGAGGAAGGCTCTCCTACTCCTCAATGCTAGAAATGAAGTAGGTAACAAACTCAAATTTCCTGTAAGCCTTCACTCTATTTCTAACACTTACCCTGCAGTAAAGATATCAGACTAACTCCCCAGTGTTGAAGCTTCCACTGTGCCCTCACACCAGCAAAGCAGTCCTGCAGGTATCATGTATCTCATACATTTGAGAAACTATTCTATTCTACTACTGCTGCTATCTTTGTTATGATTTTGTCTTGGTGCTCATTTCCTATTTTTATATCCAGCTGGGGAAAGAGCTTGACACACACACACCTTCTCAATACATTACACAGCTGCTTGTTAGTACACAGCAGGGAGCTGATCATAAAGAATCCCAGTTCTGTTCTTGGCTCTCAGGGGGATGTATGATGTGCACAGCCTGGGGAGCTGAATTGTCCAGACTGATGCAGTTATCCTAAAAAGCAAGATGGAAAAGGAGATAAATTGGGGTCTKACTTATTAGCCCATTAGCTCTGAATCTTTGGTCTATCTCTGTGCAAACTCTCTGTTATATCATTTTAAGCTCACTAGCTTCCTCTAAACTACCTTCTGTGTTAGGCTTATGACCTTACTCAATAATAATAGCAGAGAAATAGAGATTTTAGCAGTCGTTAGGAGTGAGATTTGTTTTCTTCTTTCCTATTTCTGTGGAATATGAGTATTTGCTGAAAGCCTCTTTCTTCCTCTTTGTTCCTTTTGTTTTGTTTGTTTTTTGTTTGTTTGTTTGTTTTTTCCTAACACAAGGTTTGCCTGTTTGCAAGAATGGCATCTTTCACATAGTGGCAGATCTATCATGWAATTAAAATTCCACAGATGTAGTTTGAGAATATATTTTCCTTTGTATCTGAATGTTGCACAAAACTCTCTGCTCTGACGTCATCAGGATCTGTTACTGAAGCACTGAACATATGACTAACAAGGAGGACAAAGTGCAGTAATTTTCCTTTCAGAKGAGTACAAAAGAGAAACAGTCCAATGGAAAAACCTGTCAAAAGAGCAATTATTCTCTTCTTATTCTTCCCTTGTCAGTTCCTCAAGTCACTTTAAAACACTTTGATTGTGCTCAAAGTTTTCATTCAGGAGGCTTGTGTTTTGCTGTTACCAAAAGATTTCAAGGACAGACTTGAATTTCTGGTTAAAACTGAGTTCTGCAGTGCTACTAAATATGACACAGTTCGATTGCACTGCACCAGTGCACTAGTCTCTGTTACTCACACAAGAGGATGGCAGAGCTGTAAGTCCAGCCTGCTGCTCACATGTCAGCAGGTATGCCTTCACACCATGCAGCAGTTGCCTTATCCATAAAACCAGTAAATAAATCATCACAACTTTTTTCAAGACATTTTTGCCGGAAATCTATGCAGAAGGAAGATAAAATGTGGACATAATGTTGCTAAAAAGCACAAGAAAATGTATCCAGAAAAAGAGTCCAGAGTGCCAAACGTATTCAGTTAATTTAATGGCTGTGTTAACTGATTTGTCTTTAAAACACAGGTGGATTAGCAGAAGCACTTGACCCTGGCCTAGCTATTCTCAGTCTATGCAATAAGATTGAGACTTTAGMAAGAACCTGTGGAAGTGAGGGATTCACTGCATCTGCCTTTGCCATCTGAGACTAAGTGTTTACTTAAGATAGTCATCTGTAGTCRGTGGAAACAGGCACTCATGGACATTGAATCTTCGTATCGCATCTATGATACTCATGCTACCCAGGAACTGCTTTGTTTGGTTGGTTTTGGTACAAATGGTTTAATTAATGGCATGATGTAATTTTATGAGTGAAAAAGGTGTCTTTGCTCTGCATGGAAGGATATTAGCCAGCAGTTTTGTGTTCCACTCCAGCCCATATATTTCAGTTTGAGGAAAGAACATCTATTCTTTAATATCACCAACTATTTGAAATCTCCTATACTTGCTGTTCAGAGCAAGAGTAGCTTGACTGATAGCCCATTAGATCAACAGTGCAAGATGATTTTACAGTTGAAAAAAACATTTCTACTGTTGAAAATACTTTATTTACTCTGTTGAAACACTTGTTTGAACAATAAAGAAAAACAAATACCCCTTACTTTCAGAGAAAATGTGATCCTACACTATCCTTTTACTGAAGCTCAAATTCCAGTGAAATTTAGGTTTAGAAAAGAAAATTAGAAATGACATAGGACATTAACACAAAAGTGTTTGTAAAACTACARGTGAAAAGGAACTTCGAATGGTACTATCCTGAATGTCAGTGTAACTGACTCAGTGAACCATGTCCTCAGTTTATTCCTCTTAGGTAGTGAACACCTAGCAACATTGAAGAAAGCATCTGTCAATTCAGATATGGGAATCTGGCAAGATCTAGCTGTCACTTTTTTGGCCTTTTTCATGTGTACTTCTACAACGAACATCAATCAAGTCATTTTTTTGTTTAGGAAGCACTTTCTATGCAAAACACATCACAAAGTGCCAGAGGATGAAAGAGAGGGAACAGGAATATTGATGATAAATTAAATAGTCAGAAGAGTAGTGTGAGAAAGCATTGAAATACTTAGCTGAAGACAGAAGTCTTTAATTTTAATTTAACTGCTCAGAGACATGTAACAGGGGAACATAAGGGCACTGAGYTGTTCAGGTGTACTTCTATGGTTATGAATCCAGGTTACAGGGCTGGGGATGGAGCCTTCTTGCATTTGGGCTCATGTGAGAAGGGCACAGAAGATGCACTTAGAGAAGCAATTCTGACTTCTGCTTATGGTGTGAGCACAAATGCATGGAACAAGTGAGAGATCAGAGCCATGCCCCAAAGGAACTGGAGAACCCAGGGCTTGTAAAATGTTCTCTTCCATCCCTTCTCCTCCTTCATTGTTTAACAGTCTATCCAGCCACAACGTGTAATTGATGTCCAAATGTGGTAAAACGGCACTGTGTGCTTTGCCTGTTCCAGAATCCTGAAAAGCAGGTGAATTGCTACTGCTGTTGAATGGCTATCCCTTCCTTATTCCCAGACTTTGACACAACAGTAACCTTTCTGCCTTTTTTTTTCTTCTTCTCAGCAAACACTGAGCTTCTACAGCTGATTAAATACTTTATAGGAAGCATGGAGAAGTTGGAGGCTGGAGCAATAGGCAAATCATCGGGCATGGTTTTGAAGCAACCAACCTGTTATATATGTGCAGTAGCTCTTTGAGCAGCTTGCTTCTTGTCTGAGTGAGGACAACCTGGGAAAAACTGCAGCAGGAGATAGCTGCCACCAATAGTGCTCCTAATGTACCATGTGTTTAATGKGACATGGGCAGAAACTGCCTTAAAAGAGCTTTCTCTTAGGCAAAATGATTGTCTAAACTCTCTGGTAAATACACAGACTGATTCAGACCATCTGGGTCATGATCATAGACAAAAATATACAAAAGAAAACTCCAATAGAATCTAATTCACAAAAATCTGGGGTTTTTTTTGTTTGAATAATAGCTTTTTCAGATTTCTTGAGGCTRTCATTCAGGATTCCCACATGAAGTGACTCCAAATTCTTTACAAAAACAAAACAAACAAAATTTGATCTATACCCCTAACACATTTTCACAAGTAAATTCATAGTTTTAGAGCATTTGGGGATGTCAAACCCTACTAAAAGAGAAAGCAATTCCCAAGCAAATAAAGTGTATTTTTAACAAGGTGAATGAATGGCTAAGGAAAGCAATGACCTGTTAATTTCTGAAATCCTTAAATCAAATGTTAATTGGAAACTTACTTTCTTCCCTACACTGGAATGAAAGGAAACTTCTTAACTGAGCTGTGTAAAGGACTCAGTCAAAAGGAGCAGCCTTTTTTCCTCTTCTTCTTCTTTCACCTTTGTCTTTCTTATTCTCTCTTGCTCTCTTTTGCTTTCCGCTGAGTTCTGAGTGGACCTCAGAAATTTTACTGTCAAAACTATTGTCAAAATCCATATACCTCTGTAAAATATTTTGGCTCACTGAAGTCTCATTGAAATGTTCATGCCATTCGRTTTTAAGAATAGGGCACCACAGCTCATGTTTCGCATAAAACAAACCTACACACCTCATTAGGAAATTTGTCAAAAAATTACCGACAACTGACGGCAGTGCTTCAAAGTGCRACGTCACTCGCGTGGCACTCATCCGCAGCACATTCTTGTTTAAAGCTAAAATGGAGTCCCACGTTTATCATTTTTCTGCAGGGCTGCATGCAGTTAGTCATACATGCCACAGACACAGAGCTTATGTTTGACACATGGTTGGGTGCAGGCAAGTGTTAGCCATGGGATCTCTTCTTTCCAGGTATTTCTTGGCTCTTACTGGCAAATAGAAAGACCCAAACTCCTTCCCACAGCTGCAAAACACACAGGTACGTGTGCAGCCATGCATTCATGCACACACCCTACTCCCTGAGTCCTGAGTTTGCACCAGTGCCCCCTTTTGTATTATTACTATTATCAATAGTTGAGTTAAATAAAAAATTATCTTTCTCTGCATGAGAAGCTATTCTGAGCCTGAAGAAAATGGATCAAATTGTATTTTCAATTAGGAAGAATTGAAGATGGATTTCTTAATATATTCAAGGAGCTGAGAATTTTAACCAAAATGGCTCTTTCTCAAAAGCATATGCAGTTTCAAAAATTATGAAAAAAAAAGATCGAGTTAAGAAGTTCTAGCTCTAGTCTTAAGCACAGATTTTAACAAAGCAATCAGTGATAGTAGCCTGCACATCACAGTTTCTCAGGTTTGTACTTTTTTACTTCTAGATCAGAATCAAGAGAGGTGCAGGAGAGTCATTTTCTCCTTATAATTCTTTTTAAGGATGACATACAATATATTTGGAGATTTTGTTATTTGTATGAAATATGATTGGCAATGTCAGTAATGCATGTTCTTTTCTTTCAAACATGTCACAGGTGAATACTCTCTTTTTGTTGCCATGATACAAAAATTGTGTCCTTTGAATACAGAGTGGGAACCTTCGAAACAGCTAGTTTCTCTACATATAGCTATTAAGCACGTTATGCCATAGTGTACACAGTTCAAGCTTAATTTGGTGGCACACTTGGACAATAAGGTTATTTGGCAGGAAAGTACAAGACAAAGACATCCTCTTAMAGAATTACCTATGGCACTTGACAATGCCACTCTCATGTGACAATGACAAGGTCATTCTGAACATGATAGCTTTTCATCTCAGCACTCCCTCATCCACTGCAGAAAAACTACCAGCTAAGCCAGCTCAGACGCCTCTGTTGGCTGCCCAAGGTAAACCCAGACTGCTGTTAAAAGGTGAATGAGAATTTTCACAGCCCTTTCCTTTAACTAAGTTATCTGAGCACAACCTTCACCCAGCTCAACAAGACTCAGAAGAGGGTGTCTCTCTGTGGATTAAGAACAGTAAACTTTGCCAGGTTAGGAAGATGAGGAAACCAGTCAATCTTCTTTCTTCCACTGAGGACAAAAAAAAAATGTCAGAAAACCTTACTCCAGCTCATTGATTGATTGATAGGAATATATGTTATGGATGCAAGTTTCAAAACCATACACACGTTGCCTTTTCRTGATGCACTTAAGGTCTGAAATGCATCTTTTCAGTACAGCACAGCTTTGGCAGAGACCTTAACTGTAGAAGCGGTGTAATTCAGCAAAACTTTTTTTTTGTTAGTATAGCTACATCATGGCTGGAAAAGTCATGAACAAGCAAAAGCAGGCTTCTCTCAGCATAGTTGTATGTGCACCCCGGATTTTGCCAGGATAACTAAGAACATTTTAGGCTGCGGGGCTTCTTCTGCTCTGCTCTCTGAGTGATGTGATTTTGTTGTTAGTCTTTCTGTGGTGACCATCACACTTGCTGGTGGAGGGGACAGTAGGACCTGGCATGGAAGGGCTGCTGTGATTGTCCTTGATGTCCCAAGGCTGCCCACAAGATCCTGATTCCAGCCTGTGCTGCAGGGACGCCTCCTCTGCTCATGTAGCAGCTGTTGAACTTCTCTGTGATTTGCAGCAGAACATGCAAAGATAACCCCCACCCCGTTCTKGTTTCCTGGACAGTAAATTATGGTGATCCTGTAGCTGCAGTATAAAATGGCTGAGTTGSCTCTGTTGGGAGGGTGAAGGGAGAGTCAGACTCCTTAAAAGGAGAGACAAGACTTTTGATTCTCATAACAGTTCACTGGGATGCAGATACCTAGTTGATCTGGGCACTTTTGCACTTTTTAACCTGCATGCCCAAATCTTCTCCCTGTAGAACAAATGAATTTCAACAGAGCTTGAAACCAGTCTGTGTCAGAGAAGCATTCAATTGATTTTTGTGCATTTACCTGCTTGAATACAAAGGATCTCTGATATATGGTTGAAATAAATGTACCAGTAAGAGCCCCGTAGCCTTTGGACAGGAAAAGCCCTGTGAAGCCCTGAGACAGCGTGGAAGCTGGCTGACCTCTCACTCCTTTTGAGCTGGTCCTTGGATGTGTGACGGCTACAGTGCTGTTTTTCAGGCTGCTCTGCGCTTCTATGCYGAAGGTTTTTCCCAGGATGTGTCAGTTCCACAAACAGAGACTTTCAGCAAATGAGGACAAGTGTCAACAGTACTTAGCCTTAGCAATGCAAGGAATGCTATGAAATTCAATATTCCAACATATAGCAACACAACTATATAGCTGGTCTATAACTGCCTTTTATTTGTCACACCAATTAGCTGAAATAGTTTCTCCACATCACTAATACGTATTTAGCTGAAAATACTGTGAGAGATCCACAGTCTCTGTCTTGAATAAAATCCTATATATTGTGATAGGCAGAACAAGGACAAGCTGTGCCATATTCATCCGCATCTTAATCGAGCTCTGGAATAACAGRAGGCTTAATTTTATTATTGTAGCCATCTATTAGTAATTTCAGTAGGAAAGAGAAAGCAACAGAGAGATTTTCAATAACTTCTCTCTTCTTCCTCRATACCAGAAGTCCTGCCAACAAAGCTGAGGCTTTTATATGGGTTGTGTTTGCTGTGTCTATTTTCAAAACAAGTGGGTTTGGGAGCTAGAGCTGGCTCAGCTGAGATGCTGTGGTCCTTAAAGGGGCTTGTTTCRTGCAATTATCTTTAAAAATCTGGACACTAAAAAACTCAGCCACATTTTCAGGTTTATATGCACTACTTTTTCTTTCCTTATTTTTGTAGCATTTATTATTACCTTCCTCTAGAGGTTTCTTAAGAGGGAGGCAGAAGTATTTTACTCTTCAAAAGAAATAGGTTGGAAAATTCAATAGTGCTTCATGTCTCTTACCAAGCGCAGTAATTACACAAGCTACAGCAAATATTTAAAGAAAAGAAATATGTTTTTTTCTCACTACTGGATTTGTTGATAATAATAAAAGAGTAAGGAGATATGAAAAAGCTTGAAATGAGAAATATGGGTAATGAAATTGAAAAATGAATTAGCACACAATTGTCTTCCCACAGGATGTCTCCTTTATTTAAAGAGAGAGTCTTCCAGCTTTTTGAGAAAGTTTATATATATGTGTGTGTGTGTGTGTGTGTGTGTATGTATGGTTTAAGTACTTCCTTTACCTAAAAAAACATAAAAAATGATGTTGAAGTTGAAGGAATGTCCTGGTTCTTTCAGTCAGTCTTAGTTCCCAAGAAAAAAGAATATCTTTGATGTATTACCCTTTGTAAATAAGAGGAATGTAATTTAAATTGTTTTTTTTTTAATTTCTTTTATTTAAAAATGTCTCTCAGACACTAGCAGAAAGTTATCCAGCATTTTGAAAAGTGAGAATACAAACTGRTTGTATTGAGGATGGATTTGTATGATTTTTTACTTTTTGATATGTTATTATCTATTTGCCCTCAAAGAATGGTCCTTTGCTGGAAGCAGTATTTTTATTTATTTTTAACTTAAGGCATTAGGTCAGAAAGTAGCTTAAGCCCAACGCATCTGCTGACCCTCCCACCTCATGAGATTGCTGCTCATAACTGGATTGCCAGTGTTTGAATTACCTGTAGGCAGTCCACTTTCAGGTTTACCTTAAATCCTACTCTCTTCTGTGGCAGGACAAAGCGGGACTGCAGGACAGAGGTGGGAAGGGCGGTCCCAGTCGGACATCCCCCCCGCGCTGGGGTATTCGTATGTCTGAGCCTGCACTAGGTGCCAGCCCCTCTCCAGTGTCTGACGCTGGAGTCTCCTCAACAGTCTCAAAGACCTGAAAACGCACAAGAACTCAGAAATGTCCTCAAGTGAGGACAAAAGTCCTCAAAAGGAGTGCAGCTGCTGCCATCTCTATTTTCCTCTCTWCCTCTCTGTATTTAAGGCTGTATTAGCACTGAGGAATTCCACGTATGTGAAGTGACAGATTAGCTGGGAATGGAAAGACAAGAGTGTACTGGTTCTTTTTTGACAAATCTTTAAGTACTTTAGTCCTCTGGGCACCCACCTAGACTTCATTTAACAGTTTCTTCATCAATGCTTCATTGACTTTGTTTAATGKTCTCTCTAATTGGCATAGATGTTAGAACACTTTTCCTAATACTTGCTTTTAATATCTCCTTTTTTCCTTGTTTTAGATCATTACTCCTGATATAACTACCTTAAATATTTCCCCTCACTCTTTCATATTATTTCCTCTGAATGTATTTTTTTTGTCAGCAGTTATCGTAGTGCTTTCCTCTTATCTTTTCTGTGAGCAGCATTAAGTTTCTAATGCAAAGGATAATTAGAAATTTTCTGTCTCAGTGCAATTTACCTCTGCCTGAGAATGGCCTTATTTAATCTCTCGCAATATGCATCTTATTTTGTTTTTATATGAAACATCTTAAGTGAAACATTTTTAACATTCAAAACGTGTCCATTAAAAAAAAATGAAGAAATCTAAATCCGGGCTGCTCAATCTTAAATTTGTATTAAGAAAAATGTGACAGGTAATAGAAACAGACACGTAATCATGTTCTGCTGTAGAAAGAACTAACACACATCAGCTGAGCATTTATWCAGGTTGGAAGTTGTAAAACTGTGGCAAACAGTGGAGTCATTCACTCTAAGAATAAAAAAAGTAAAAGAGATTTGCAATGCAGGAGTCTCACAGATACCAGATTATTTCTCTTTACAAGACTGTAAATCTGTATCAGAGATCAGAATCTGTGTCTGTGGAAACATAGCTGGACTCCCTTTCTGTAGTATAACACAGCTATGAGGATGAGTGCAGTTCTCATTGCTGTCAGACATGTAGGTGATTTTCACCCTTAATACTAGGCAGCTTCAGCAGTTGCCTTTTTTCATATGTGCTCAACATTCAGAAGTCTCACAAATCACAAGGATAAAATAATTGGTCTAAACCTAGCAGAAGAGCTATCTTTCACTTCAGTGAGATTTCTAGGTGCAGTTAAGCTTCTGTTTTTTGCCATTTCTTCAAGATAATTGTTAATGGCAAAAAAAAAAAAAAAAAATGGGGACAGGAGGGAGGGCCTTAACTGCATGCAGAAGCTGAATCCTTTTCTGACTTTCTGCAAAGTGCAGAACTCAGAATGCAGTCCTCTGCTCCTTATCTGGACACTGCTTCTCTTGTCTAAAGCAATTATCGTTTTAATTTTTGATAGAAAAACACACACAAGATTGCAATTGTCAGTTATTCAGCTGCTCAGTTGCTGCTTTCCCCCCTTTTTTTTTTCTTTTTTAGATCTTCAAAAACTGATAGCAAATGGGGAGCAACTTATATTTGTCTCTTAAAAAAGCAAGTGTCTCCTGATCCTTATTTCATTCTTCCCTCAAAACAGCCCAGTGCAGTGGGAAGCACTATCTACTTTCTCTGAACATGGAGCTGCACTTCAGTGGCTCAAATTTCTTGCCCACTGTCACTTGGTCCCAATACACCAGGCRTTGTCAGATGCAAGCACAGTCTTGCATTCAAGGGTTGTGCTTCGGTCTCTGCTTCATCAAGACAGAATTTAGCATGCCAGAAAAGTACCAGCGGGAGCAGGACGGTGCTGCCTCTCAAAGATTCTGCTGCGTTTGCTTTGTCAGCTGTATTTCTCTTCTCTGCGAGGCAGGAGTGCTGAGTGCTGGTGGCACTCGATGGTGATGGGGTGGGCACGCGCTGCTGCAGCTTCCACGGTCTTATCTGCTAGGTGTGCGCCTCGGTCCCATCGGATGGCATCCTGAAACGAGACCGGGGAGTGCACCATCCCATAGGGAAAATACCAGTATGTGCGAGCAAGGATGCCTCCGGGGCACTCCGGTAGGGATCTCGGGGTAGGAGAGAGAAGAATCAGCAACGACCCAGCTGTGTGGCTCTGAGGTGCTGTCCAAGGCCTGACTCTGGGGCACTGATCACTAATTGTCAGGCTACATCACGCTTCTTTCCCTTCTTGATGTTGACTGGAAATCATTCAGAGGAGACTTATAAAAGCCAAAGGAAATATATGTTGGCTCTGGGAAAGGCAACACAGAGCAATTGCTCAGAACCTGCCATTTAAAATGTTTCTTAGGCTATTTTTAATGCTCCTGCATTTCTGAGGAGAATGGTGGTGGTGCATGTGTGTGTTGGGGGAGGAGAATATTATAAGGTGTTTGTATCTACCGGTAATTGAAACTGGCTATAATGCTCATTGGGGCCTAAATAAGGAGGAAGAGGATGATCATCAGGACAGTTATAATTGATGGAGCTGTGTTAAGCATTATAAAGTAATTCTAATTATAAAACATTTCAGATCTTCTATCAATCATCCTTCTCATTCACCTTTTATGTTCTGATCCCCACATGCGCTAATCATATGGTCTGAACCAGTTCCCTTGCCATTTCTGTTGCACACTACCAACTGTCGTTGTTGAGCATGGACCTTATGAGCAGAAAAACCACAACACTAAATGCAGCACAGCTTGGAATAAATAGGTTATTCAGGGATTCTGAGACACACTCATCTTCTAAGTTCTTTTTGCATGTGGTTCTACTGCATTYGCCCATTAATGAATGAGAAAACTGCATTTCAAAAGAGAACATTTTCTAATTAAAACTCCGTTACGGGTAAGAATGGGTTTTCTAGATAGCTTTCAAGGTATGAACTTTGTGTACATTGATGTGCATGTGAATAAGCAGAACTCTAAGAAAATCCTGTGATTGCATATTCTCTTTTGATCCAAAATGAGAAAAGAAAAAAGAAGCAAAATTTCAATCATTGAGAAAAATATACAAAGACCTYTTCAGAGACAAAAGGGTTTTCACAAAAAAGCTAAAAATTTGGATTTATATTTTTTTTTTAATTTTTTTCTTATTTTATATTTTTTAATATAACTGGTCATTCTGAATGAAAATACAAAATTCTACATGAAAAAGAGAAAAGAGGAAGCTTCTTATTTTCATAAAAATGTTTTAAGGTCACTTTTTTTAAAGAACTTTTAGATATTTATAAAAACATCTAAAYAGACTTGGACATAGACTCAGAAATTTGTTAAAGGAGTTTTGCTAAMCATTTTCTGTCTTGCTGTGTTCCTAAGACCTACCACTAGCAAGCAGCAAGAGTTCCCTGAAAAACAGGCAAATCATTTGAGAGAAGGACTGAGACCAGCTCTGTGCTTCGTGTTGACCATTGAGCGATCACTGAACAGCAGTGGCTTTCAACAGACCCAGAGCCCACTGAAGTTTATGAAAAACTGCCCAGTTTATTTCAGCTAACTCTGATCAGAACACATGCTACAAGGCAAAAATAAACAATGGGTAAAATTAAAGAATAAAAAAGTAAATAAGAATTATAAAAGCCTCTCATTTTTCCACCTTTGACAAAGTAGTYAGAGCTTAAAGAGTTTCCATATTGCTTCAGAAAATAATTCATGCCAAAGTTTCAGTGTAAAAGATGATCTAACAAATAAAAAATTTTCCCAGCCAATATCAAAAACAAAAAAATCTTCACTAAAGTCAGTTTGACCAAAAACTGAATAWCTAGTTTTGAGTCAGCTTAGCAATAAAATGAGCTTGCTGGTGAAGGTCTGTCCTAGTTCTCTTACTCTTCCCTATTTTTCCTCTGGTGCTAAGAAGCAATAGACACTACTATACAACAGACGTCAGAAATTATGTCTCATTTTTAAACTAATTCAGAGGAAAGCATTACAGCTTCATTTAACAAACAGAAGCAAACTGCTTCGCTTTTTTAAATCAATAATTCATGAAAATTGTTAGTGTATTGACTTTTTATCCTGTCTTCAGATGAAAATTGTTTCTTCTACTGTTAACAGACAGGACAAAWAGAAAAAGTGCTCTGAATTTTCGTGTTGAAAAACTGATAAAAATTAACATAGGCTAGATATTATTATGAATGTCAGGGATGAACTTCCCTGTCACTTTGTACAGTGACTTGTTATTCCAGCTGCCACATCAAATCTGTCCTGAACAACCTGAGCCATCCTAGGGGCAGCYAGTTTCTTCTAGCCCTCTGTGGAAGTGATGGCAAAGTGCTGTATTACRCTATCCCATCGTGTTTCTCCCTGAGCTGAGGAGACTCCCTGGGCAAATCTAGACAAGTCATACCATCTTCTGTACTTGGTGGTACATGGGAGTAGTGTGGCCAGATTTTATGTTCARTGGCCTCTGGCTATAACCTACAGCAGAGATACTCTTCTGTTCACAGCTAAAATGACCGCTGGGGCATCTTTTAGCGAAAATCAAGAGTCTGCCTGGTCTTGGGCCCCTGAAGCTGACACCTTAACCCCTCTGGCATCACATCCTCTTCACTGAATGACCATCACTATCTTTTTACCACCCCCCCCAAAAAAAAAAAAAAAAAGAGAAAAAAAAGAAAAAAAAAGAAAAAAAAGAGAGAGAGAGAGGAATTGCAACCTTTTTAGCGGTTTGGGAACTTTCATTGTGTATATATGGATTTCATTACTGTGATCGGGCTATTATGGGAAAATTCACTGTGAGATAGCTTTCAGTGTTGTCCTTCCCTAAGCGTGCAATGCTCTATCAGTATTATTAAYAGTAAGCCATAACACCAGCAGTGTAGAAATGCTGGATGAGACATCAGGGCCCACTAGTATATTTTCCAGATGTCTTTCTTACTCTCCTTCTGTCTTTGTGTCTCCTATTTTCTTTTCRGGATCTAAAGGAAAGAGAAGTATTATTGCACATGACATGCTCGACTTAGAAGAACTCACAGAAGTCACACAAAGGCTCAAAATTGAGGGACAATTTCATTACAGTGCAAGTGATAATGCTAGCCTGCCCCAGCATGTATCACAGAAACAGCRGAAATGAGGAAACGTGAGGACGTTTCATCCCACGCTGCCGCTGTGCAGAGACTGTCAAAGTGAGCTTGCCATGAGCCAAGGGGTGGTTCACTTTCAAACAGGCTTGGTAACAAGTGGAAAATCAAATCTGTTCCTTATGGTACTGGTTAGTAACTGGTGTGCTATGCCCAAACTTGCTTCTGTCCTCTTCTAAATAAAAYAATAAATGAATTTCTCATCTAAAGCCATCCATCACCATGCTGGAGCAATGACCAAGATGTAACTAGCCCATATCCAGTTTTAGACAGTGATTAATAATAAATGTTTTAGGTAAACTGAACATCTGATTAGAGACTTTGTAAGCTGGAATATGTAGCCAAATCCTTGTGTATTTAATTGCTATCAGCTGGTCTGTTCTTTCTGAATTAGCCTAATTGTCTCTTGTTATGCAAAGTTATCTTCATGGGTTTCTTTCTCCTGCCCCAGTGAAACTGAGTCTATAGCGGTCTCATCCCTAAGTGCCACTCTTCAGTGTGGAGGCAAGATGCTGATTTGTTTCTGTTTCAAGGAGGGGAGCAACTGCAGAAGTGAGAATGATGAGAAACCAGGGATGAGATAGACTGGAAGCTGCTGCTGTATCCGTACCAGGCCTTGTGATCCTGGTACAGAACTGCGGTGTAAACATTGCCTGTTCACACCTACCTAGGAGAAAAGTGGAACTTGTGCCAGMAACACAAGGCTTAAGTTAAGTCTTGGTTTGGTTTTCAAGTCAACTTTCTGTGAAATATCAGTGTCCAGGACCCCAACTCAATCCTAATGAACAATTAGCTAGGCTGGGGACTCTGAGAACAAATCAGTTCACGAGAATTTCACTAACTTCATATTTTCTCTGACTAGAAAAATACCTTAGAAGAGATTTTCTCTGATCAAACTAGCTTTCCATCTGAACAGAAGAGGGAAAAGGTCATATGAATAAGAATAGTAACAGTATTTAGTCTTTTCATAAGCTCAGAAAAAAAAAAAGCCTTTGATTGTTTTCACATTTTGTGCAAACAGTTAGATTAGGATTTCTTCTTTCTAAAGGTAACTTAATAGARGGAGTGAGGATACACCTTCAATTTGCAGTAATCATGTGGTTGCTGAGCAAGAACAATAGATTTTGCGAATCAGCCAATATATTACACAACAGTGAACTGATATAAGGGAGGAAAATGACACCTGGTTGTTTATATATATATACACACACACACACACACACACACATATATATGTATGTATTATATGTATGTATATATTTATGTGTTTGTGTGTGCATATATATTTGTATGTATGTACATACGTATGTACGTTTATATTATGTATCTAAACTTCTCACAAATATTGTTATCCTGTTTTCTTTGAACATTTTTCCTTCTTTATGTTAAGGCATTGCTTTTGCATTTGAAGCCTGACTTCAGATTTAATGACCAAGCAAGCTGACCAGGAAGTCCATGAGTAAATGTAGCAGCTTCTTTATTTCCTCTTTTATTTTAATTTGATTTTGTGTATACCCTTGAAAATAATTCTATTTGTCTAACCAGCTTATGTTTATGTTTTTGGTTTCTAATTAGTCAGTTAGTTAATCACACTTTCTACTTCCAGGAAGATAAAGTGTATTTCCATGTCAGGGAAACCAGAAATATTTGAGCAGTGGACTGAGACTTGTGGTTTTCAGGTAGCCTCAAACACAGGAGTCTAGTATTTTGAAAAATGACATCTTGTATATCTTACTGTGATATCAYTGTAGACAGCAGGCAGGTTATATTTGTATGTGTGTAGATTTCTTCAGTTCCTTGACAGGAAAGGATTCCACTTCCACTGTTCAGCACATAGCCAACTCCTTTCTTAAAATATTTATTTTTGTGTGAGCACAATTATGTCACTGCTTTTGAAAACTCTTCCCTGAATATACATACTAAAAGGAATATGAGTATTAAATATAATATTAAAGGGAACGTGGAGGATAAGGATGAATGCTTTAGATTCTCTAATCTAAATCAATATAGCACAGAGGTATCTTATTTTTTGCAACAACTGAGAAGCCTGAATATAGTAACCCTAAATTTTCCCTGCTTTTCTGTGTGCTTCGACCACCTCCTGAAGGATACGTCATTTCAAGATCCACACARTACCACTTTTTCACTTAATTCATTTCTTATTTTTTTTTCTCATATCAGTTTATTGTGAGAATCAGATTAATTTAATAGAATGTGTTTTAATGAATTTGCCTCATTTTAATATAGACATACACGTGAACAACATTTTTGTGTGTGCGTTCTTCATGAAGTCACAAAGAAGTGTGGGATTTGCTTAGCCATCTATTAAAATTTGTTCACTTTAAACTTTGTTCAGATTGCAATAAAATCATAGAGGATAGGAAAAAGTAATGAAGACATCTGACAGCTCACTTATACTATACACACCGAACTTAACCTAGTGTTAAAGGTCACAGCTTTATTATAATATACAGAAGTAACATTCAAAAAAAATCAACGTGTATGAGGCATTTATTTGATGAGTTACTTGGTAGTCAGAGATCATCTTTTTCCTCTGTGTTTGTATAGTGTCTTGCACAGTGGGTTTCTCTGCATTTCAGGAAAGCTAGTGCTGGCCAAAGGACAGTGTTGTCCATCTCCATTGAGAGATCTTTGAACGATTCAATTGCAGCCACACAAARCCAAGCAGTAAGTATATACTAAAAATCAAGCCAGACGTTTCCTCTTCCTCCCTGTTTACCATGGCTTTCTTTCAATAGATTACAATGATTAGCGATTGAGAGATATTGCTCATTTTTTCCTATGGTATCAATTATAACTGCAGGTTACTTTTAAAGCTTTCCAGAGTCTGTTTCTGAGCTCTCCATCATCTCTCCTAGTAAGATCTGGACTTTGCATTGGATGACAAATAAAACTTCCATTGTTTACAAGTTAAGCTCTCAAGTAAGAAACTCCAAACTTTCTCCTATATTGCCTAGCGCATCTGGGAAGAATATATAAAGTAGCTGCATAGCTGTTTCATTACTAGGTTTCGAACTCTTCCTTGAATTTATCTTTGCTGTGGGGCCTACAAAATACCTCCAAATAGGACAAGAGTTAGTTCTCTGGGAAAACTAATCATTTTGGTTAACCATGCTAGTCTTGCCATCTCTGCTTTCTCCTGAGCTGCCTCTCACATCTGGTCTAATCTTCGTTTGCCAGTGCCTTTCAATGGGGACTTTGCGTTTTTTATGTATTTGCACAAAACTTGGAAAAGTAGGATCCAGGCCTGCAACTATGTTTGAATGGGGTTCATCTAAGTATGCATTTCTACAGTGGATCCATCTACGTCTGAGGTAGTAACTCAGACTTCCCTTACAAAATAGACTCTCTGGGAAGATATGACCCAAGAAAGTATGTTTTTAGTTAATTCATGTCACAAGTAATTACGAAATCAAGTAGCACYGGCACCCACTTGAAATGAACTGTGACTTCTAGGGTCAATCAGTGCAGCTCCCTCTAGCACAGGCAGCCCCTTCCTCTCGACCCTGGCTTTCTCACTCCAGACTTGTACTGGTTTGACCACTCTTTAGCATGTACCAGCTTTAACCAAGTGACTGATTCTGGTCTCTAAAAATCACACATCTGTGTTTGGACCTGTCATCTAAAGGACTGAGATCCTCAGGGTTTTGGGATGTGAGAGACATTCAGAAAGTTCAGACTATTATCTCTCTGGAGGAGCCATTACTGTCGTTTACTAGTAAGTAAGTAATATAATCTACCCTTCCGGACCTCAGACACTAAGCTGAGTTAGATTGTGGATGCCCTAGTGTCTTTCTAAAATCGATCAAAAGATTGCCTGTCGGGGGATAGGAAATTCCACAGGATAGCTGAGTGCACAGGAGCTGAATAGACCTCTAAAGATGCCTAACGTGTCCCACTGATGAAGGAATGAGCTCTAGGCCATTCTGTTCGGTGTCTGAACTGAGGCAAGATGAATCTGGTCAAGGATGCGGTCATAAACAGATTAAATTTATGCTTTAATCCAACAAATTCAGACCTGACAGAGAGAAGTATATCTCTGCACAATTATTCCTCCTTGCAGACTACACTTATTTCTAGGATATTCAGTATCATATTTCTCAGAATACTSCCCTTTCTTTATTGTTCCCTGATTATGTTGATTTCTAATAATAATAATGCAATTTTCCCATGAACATCTATTTGGTAATAACAGCCATACCAGATGTTTATTTTTTTCCTGTTTTGTCAGGGCTTTTAATCATGAGCTAGCACCTTCTATAGTTTGTAGATCTACACTTCTTTAGCCTGACTGTTAGGCTGAAGAATCCCTTCAAAATTGCTCCTCACTGCAATCAGTTCAACATAAAATCCTTCAGCAAAAAAACGATACTTCTCAAATGCATTAAGTTTTACTTCTAAAGTGAAAATCATTTCCAAGTTTATATCCTTGCTATTGAGCATAGCAGGAAGACTGCTACCTTTCATGGACAAAGTGACCTGTCAGGATCTCTCTTTCCTGGGARGTTTATTCCCTCCTGGCATGCTGTCCTTTCAGATTTCCTTCAAACCAAACCTAGGCTGCATTATTAATTTCATTTTCTAAAGGGAAGGTATGGAAGCTTCCAATGTCACTTCTTCCCAAWCAGAGACAACTTAATCCTTGCTTTTCTGCTTCTTGGTCCCCATTAGGCCAGAAGAGCAGGCACCATTAATAAGGGAACCAATTATAGCAAATAGGCTTATTTTAAATGCARATGTTGTACTGTCCTGAAGGAAGTAGCAGCATCTACTATGCTGAGGTCCAGGAGTTCTTAGTTTATATCCTGGCTGGCCAGTAAGCTTCTAATCAATTTGTTTCATCATCAAATATTGCTTTTTCAACCTCCTACAGTATTTTTCTAGGAGCATGTTTGTCARGGCAAAGACTGTCTGTATGGCACCCACATGAAGGGCCCTGATCACAATGACTAGTTTAAAACAAATAAAAACATGTAAAAGCAGTCTATGATTGTCTTAATTTCAATATATGTCACTCAGAAATGTTGTAGTACATTCAAATATAATTGCTAGAACTTAAGGAATTCTTCATGTAATCAAATATTCAAGTGATGGTTCCATCCTCTGGAAGAGTTTGAAGCCAGTATTTTGTTTCTCATTAGCAGTAGACAGATCACATTTATTTTAGAACTTGGCTTTCTGCCATTCCCTTACCCTGCATTTCTCTCTGGATCTGGTTGTAGGAATGTGTGCAAGGTCCAAATACCTGCTGTTACATTTATACATACTAACAAAAATTGGAGCATACGCAGTGATAAATAACCACATGAAAATTAAACCAAATCACATGTTCATAGGGRTTCTTTCTTAATTTATTATGAAATGAAATATCTCACTAGCTAGATTAACTAGGTGAAGCACATTCCTTGGGTTCAATTTCAATTGCATTTTGAGAGAAATTGAAAAAAAAACATTTTTTTGCTGGCATGTGGCTTTCAAACCAGCTCAGAATTGCAATGAGCACAGAGTAAAGCAGCCTACCTGTGAGATGCTACCAGATTCGGGATCTGACCTGCGAAGGTGCGATTGTAGATGAACAGTGTATGACTTGTTAAAAGTTAGTAGCCTCTCTTCCCTGCTGCCCATGAAATCGGTTTAGAAAGCTCTAACTGAAATTTTTGTTGCCATCTCCTGACACATTGCATTCATGGAAAGCGTGCATATTACCATTCCATAAAGACTATAATGAGAAAGCCCTATTTGTCCAGGGACACTGAACAACGCCTTACTGCAACAATATCTGCCCACAGGGTAATTCTACATCTTTTTTTTTGTACATAAGTATAACCACTGGAGACAAAGGGATAAACCACAGTTGGMTCATACCCTAATCAACATGTAGTTCCATYGCAACCCTAGCAGTATGTGAAGTCAGGTCATTTCACCCAAATTTCATTTTGGAAAATCTTTTGATGGAGCTTTTTATGAAGGGGACAAAATAGTCATGATATCCAAATTATCAGTGTATTTGATTTTTCATTTTGAAATTACTGCTTTTCACTTTGTTTTATTATTCCAAGTTATGATGTACTGCAAYATCAGGTAGCTTTTCAGAGTCACAATCAAAACAAAAAAAAAMCCTTCAGTTTTGTTGACAGGAAACATTTCAAAACAGGACAAAAAACGCTTCATTTGTTCTTGGAAAACTTTCAAATGTGTTTCAGTTTGGAAGAAAGCCAAATCTTAAAATCCTAAAATCCTTTGCAAAACCCAAGAGCCATTGTCTGCAATTACAGCGCTGCTACTCGGGATTACATTCCCCCACCAGCATGATCTCGGCGTCTAGAACTGTCACCTGAGTCYCAGCACTGGCACTGGCTATTGTATTAATTTCCTTGGTGAGTGAAACTAGTCATTTGCCCTCTGTCTATTTCAGCTTTCTAATCTATAAAAAGGGAATAAATGATACTGACCTTCTTTGGTAAATGTTTGGAGATGTGTAGATGAGAAGGGTGCGGCATTCATCTTCTGTCAGTCTCTCCAATGATTTTGCAATGCAAATGGAACGCAATAAAATGGCCTCAGACAGGAACAAGGTTTGCCAAAAAAAAAAAAAAAAAAAAAAAAAAAAAAAGCATGGTCTCTGGAAACCGAAACTGGCAGAATGAAAATAATGAAAACATCTTAAAAAAAATGAAAGATGATCCCGAGTTTCAGGGTGAACTCTGTCTGCCACAGCCCTGAATTTTAGGGTTATAAGTGAACCTTAGTGCCTCWCTTCAGCTTTAGAGCTCTTTATTTCTAGATATGCATGAAACATCACCTTCAGTGGAAAAGTAACTAAAATAGAACCCTTGAGCAAAAAGGTGAAGAGGACTTATTTGCCCTTCTCATGATACAAGAACTAAGATACTTTCAAACAAATTTTTAGGTAGCAGGCTAAAAGCAAACCAAAAGAAAAACCAAAAGAAACATTTTTTAAACACAGCAAAAATAAACGTGAAACTCATCACCACAGGATGTTGTGGAGATGAAAAATACAAACAGGCTTTAAAAAGTATTGGAGTTCTTCCTGAAGAWCAGGTCCAACAGAGACTATCAAACAGAATGGTCCAGAAGCAGCTTCTGGCTCAGGAAGTCAGTAAATCTCCAATCATTTCGTTATCCTTTTTTAAAGTCATTTCTTAATCATCCTTTACTGTCTGTCCCACATGAAGCTATTTGCACCTTTGGTCTAACCCGGTTGTCGCTCATACGTAAAGTTCAGAGCAGTCTTTTTTTTTTTTTTTTTTTTTAAGGAAATAGAATTTCCTAAAGCAACATGATCAGCAAAAGAGAAAATCAGGTTTAAAAGGACACAGGAGTTTCTCATGATAGGCAGTGGCACAGTATGCTATGCCTGTACAGTACCTATGAATAGTTTCCTTATTTCTATAGTCACAGTAAGGTACAGTATGTGTCACCTCTGAAGTTTAATGAAGCCGGCATTCCAGGAAATGAAAGGAAAAAGGTGGACTGTGAAAGTGTATCTTTAAAGATGCCTCAGGCAACTACTCTTTTCCAATAGGGAAATTGAATTTCTTAGTTTATAAGTTCATTAAAGATATACCCACAATATTATACTTTGTAACATGTTATCTTAAATAATGACAAATCATCCCATAAGTATAGGAGCAGTTATTTAATCTTTGGGGACAAAAAGAGTGTATTGAGACTTGAGGGGGAACAATTGTTTTCCCCTGTGGGTTATGGGGATCTTAGGGAACAAGAATGAGTTCTTGTAGTGTTTTATTTTTATGGATCTGAAAGGTGATGGATTGCTTTTGTTTTAGCTGTTTTATGAAGAAAAAGATATTTTCCATCTAGTGTGCCCTGTTTGGAAGAAACTGTGATCAAATTGTGCAAAGTCACTCTCCTGTCTTCCTTACACCCTTTCCTTGGAATTCACTTTTGTTGTCCTATCAGTGGAAAGCCTTATTGTGCAAGAGCGATGGAAGTGATGACCTTTGCTTGAAAGTCAGGGCACCYGAGCTGAGCTTGCTCAAGTCTCAACATCAGCTGACTGCTGATCCAGATGGCAATGTCATCCAGTACCCAGCCAGGAGCTCCTGGTTATGTGCCAGCCCTTGTACGATCACAGAAAAAGAGTTTAAAGGGGTTTCTTTGCTTCACATAAAGGCAGAGCAAGATAATTTATATATCACATCTACTGGAAATAGCCATCAGATAACTACCAGGACACAGATCATAATGTGTTTCCCAGTTTTAAAGAACACATTTTTTTTAAATAGTCAAACCCTCTGGGGGCCTGTCAAAAGCAGACAGACCTTTTATCTACTTGCTCCTTTAGGAAGAGATGCTTTAGCAGGAAATTTCGCACTAAGGTATACCAGGCTCCATTCTGTCTTAGGATAGACATTACTACCCATGTTATTCAGATTCACTTCATCCAATGACATAGTTTACATGTTTTCACTCTCATTTCTACTCACCTTCATCCTAAGATATTATTAGGAATTCATTATAAGATTTTTAAAAAATGTTACTTTTTGGTTTATACCCTCAGATCTGAAATATTTCTGTCAGCACTGAACCCTCAATTATATCAGCAGAGCATCTGACATTTTCAAGATGAATTCGGTATTGAAGCACATGAACGTTATAAACAGTTGTTACTTTACCAGTCAAAGAATACTCTGGGATTTATGACACTTCCCACGTATATTGCTTCCCTTGGGAGATGTCTTTTGGTGGGTTGTTTTCTTTTTCAATTCTGCCTATATCCCCACTGTTCCAATGTTTATAGAAGATTCCTAAAACCTTCAATGGCTTTACCATATTTCATATGTTTCTTCTCTTTAAAACAAATTGTTCAACTATTTTGCTAAGCTTATGATCTTCAAAACAGAATCCATATATGATGCATCAATATTACAGGAAACAGATTTATCAAGTGATTTTTTCCAGCATCCCTCCATCCTTCACATAAACTCCTCATTTTAGGGGATCCAGTGTTACAGGTGGTTTATACTAGTCTAGTGACTGCAAAAACACAGAGTTAGTAATTCATCAACTGGTTGCAACTGAATTATTTACAATTATCTAACTGTACTGCAGAAACCAGATGTTGTGTAGCTGTTAACCACCGTCGAATTTACTCTTTTGATCCACATCCTTCTCCTGACCAACTTTTGGCTTCTGAGACAAGCTGGAATGACAGAGACCAGCTGCCATGCAAAGAGCAAAAGGTCACCTAGGTTTCAAAGCTGGCATCGAATCAGCAAAAACAGTAAACTAGACTTTAGAAATGCTTCCTCTAGTCAGAGACATTTCTAGTCTGTCACTGCTTCTTTCATACAATATCAGTTTCACAGATGAACACCAGAGATGCCCATTGATGTGAATCTATCTGCTGTGGAAAAATAGCCAAATATAAAAAGAACAATGAATTAAGSTATTCCACTTTCTTGCAAAGTACAAGTGGAACAAAATAGATTTCTTTTTCTTCAGTTCTTAGAAAAAGGTAACAGTTTTAGGTCTCATCTAAACTTGTAGTTCAGCTTAAAGATTATCATCTCTCACAGATGGACAGTTTCTGTGTTTCTTACCTCTTATACTCAGCCAAAGGAATTGAAAATCACTCGTAGAATTGTCCCTGAATGAAGACTAATTCTGAAAGCATTGTAAGCCACAGACATTTGATGAGATTGGGAGCACTTCTGTGAACTGAGCTTCCACAGAATAATTCTCAGAAATAACGACAAGTTAATGACCTATTTTTCATGAAAAGGAATATTGCAGGAAGTTGAACTTTTTATACGCTCCTCCAAATCAAATATGATGCATCTCTTGTTGTCTTGGAGAGACCTTGCATCTATGAAATGAGAGGAAAATTATCCACAGCTATTATTTATATGGGCTGAACATCTACTGAGAATCCACATCATCTTGCACCAGTTGGGCTATGCTATTGCTTCAGTATAGCTTGATTGCTTTTGAGGTTACAAAGTCAATCAAACTCATCAAACTCACTCTATACTTCTAGATGTAAAATAGGAGTGATTTCCGCACAGCAAGACAGGTTCCTCGAAGCTCTTTTCAAAGTGTTGTATTCCACAGTGGTCATTCTGAGGCTGTCTCAACTGAGGATATATTAGCAATAGTCAGGAATAATCAGACGACTGTTTCACTTAGATCCAGGGTATTATCTGAAGCAAAGTCATAAATGCAGTGAATTTTTAAAGAAAATATTATTTGATAGAAGATAAAAAAGGGAYGAAGTGCTTTATTCAAGGTCATTCTGAAGGAAAACAATGACACTAAAAAGAAGCCATGACTCCTGGCTGAAGGGCCATTATTTTTCCTTAGGGTTGCGAGCTACCCAGTGCTCTTAAGTAAGGCATCTCTGCATTGCAGACTGCAAAACATTCCTAATATGGATGCTGCTATGATGATAAAACTGTTCTGTTGTATTAGGACAGTAAACCTTCCTCCATGCAAGTGTAGGTAAACTAAACACAATTCTGTTGCTGTGGTCAGAGTTTTCTCTTCTGACCCACCTGTATTTATCTTCAAGCTCTCTCAYGCCCTAGCTGAACCCACCAAAGAGATGTGCACAAGCTGGATTCAGAGCTTGCTAAGATAGCTTTCAGTGTATCTTGGAGATGTTCACTGGGCATTAACAAAGGCACCTGGAACTCCTTTTACACATCTTTGCTTGTAATTTACCACATCCTGTCATTCCCTGTGAATCCATAGAGGATTTTCAGTGTTATGCGTGACCTCAGGGATCCACATTTAGAGGAGGGATGTTGTATCATCCTCCACAAAACTACTTAAACACTGGTCTGAGATTGGACTAAGGGAAAGCAGTCAAAAGCTAAAGGAGCTACACAGCCRAGTAAGTTAACTGACAGGATGAAGCTGGTTGCTATGGAGAATATTCATAGGCCAAGGAGGAAATAACAGYCAGTGAGGAACTGGACGTATCAGAGAAAATTAAAAAAATAAAAAAAAATAATAAAAAAAAAAGCAGCTGACAATTTTGCAAAAAGTTATTTGCTTGAATCACCTGTGCCCGTGGAGAACAAGTGTGCTAATGCTGCTAATGAATTCTTTTTGAGGTTAAGTTGGAGAGGTTTAGAGAGGAAGTACAAGAATGATTACAGTTCTGGAAAATAATTCTCTACTCAAGGACCTCAGTCTCTTTAGCTTAACAAAGAGAAGATGATGAAGATGACTTATGCCTATTAGAACTTATATATGGAAGAAAAGTCTGATGAGAGATAAACTATGATGTCTGTGCTATACAGAATGTTATACTAGATGACAACAGCCTCGGAACCACTAGCATTAAGGGCTTGCTCTAAAAGGTTGTGGCCCAGAGAATAATGGGGAAAATATATCTACTTTGGGTACCCAGTATATGCAGAAAAGCACTTGCATGATGCATTATTATTAGTCTGAGGGAAAGAATTTACCTTCAAGCCCCGGCTGAACTGAGCATCCATTTCACTGTGAATTGACCTAAAAGTGCCTGGGCATGGTGCTGCTCATGCTGCAGTATTGCATACTGTGGCTTCAAAAAGTGTCATGGCTGAGCAGGAGACCTCTGAAATKGAGTGGCCCTTGAGAGGAGAGTGTGATCATGTCATGCCTGTAACTACACAGYGGCTTTAACCCATGCTCTGGTATACTGATCTGAGCAGTCAGTAGCATTCCTGGATGTGTAACCTGWCTTAACCAAGAAAAACTCAAATTCCTGGCCAGGCATCAGTGATTTTTCTGTTACTGCTTGGTTAAGAGGAGGCTCTGCACCTGCTTCTTGAAGCAGAATCCAACAGCATTGCTCTGGCTCCTCTGTTCTCTCGCTTTCGCTGCACTGTGTTTTGGCCAAGCCTACATCTACTTAGCGCAGCTCATCTCTTTTCTGCTCAGAGCTCTTTATACCTCTCCTATCTGCACAAGGACAGACACAGCTCTTCAGCTCTCTGGCTTTTACAGAATTTGAGGCACCTCTTAATATCTGTTTTATAATTTTCCTTATCCCAGCTAAAAATGGTTGACCTATGGAATATATCTTCCTCATCTGTCCCCATCCTTTGTATCTGTATTTGACATTCCTATGACACCCCACTGCTTTCAGAAAGAGAATAACCTTAAATTCAAGATTTCCATTAATAATAAATCTAATCAAATCTAAATAAAACTAGTCTAAATACTATGATATATTAGTATGTACATTTAAATTAATAATTATATGTATTATATAAATTTATACTACACTACACTATACCACAATATAATAACAAATTCCTCGCAGAAGAAGGTCTTCTTGAGGGGAAGAGAAGAAATTGGGGAGAAGCATTTGAATAAATTATAGATTAAAAGGGTAATAACAAATGGACTGCAGTGGCTGAGAGCATGGGAATTTGCATTTTTACAAGGATTTATTATGCTTACTGTATCTGTGTTAGTAAAAGCTGCAATTGCCTGAGCAAAACTTTTTTTTCAGCTGACATAGCACTCAGACATTTTTTCTCTCTTTTTGCTAAAGAAAGGAGAGGCTTTTTATGAATTAGTGTACTGCAAAGCTAAGTTTTATATTACCTATAAACTAAGGCAGTAAAAAAAGTCACATAATTTTAACCTTGAAAGGCAATAGGGATGTGATGGATGTGTAAAAACTTAATGCCCTCCAGCGGCTGGTTAAGCGGTCAGTGTTGATGAGTRGGAGTTTGCATCAGTCTCATAGTACTAGTATATTTTCATTGCATTTTCTTCCAGGTGGATGTCTGAAGTTTAGGCTGCATTTCCAAAGCAGTAAGACCAAGCAGCTGCTCTACCGATGAGAAGACAAGCAGATTCCAACTGAAGCCTTTTTGGTGACTTTGAAGGTCAACTGGATACTGAGCACTTCACGCATCAGAGGCTTTTCATGTTTTAAGGATCTTGCAGCCAAGCTGTGGAAGAGGAAGCATTTGTGCCCAGCAGCTGGCAAGTGTTACATTTCCCCCTGAGACCTTGAGGTGTTCATGAGCATACAGAACCTGTCTAAATAAAGTTGATGTCATGAGCTGTAGTTGTAGGATGAGTATATAAGATAATAGTGTCTTTGCTATGAGAAGAGTTATGGCTTTTACAGTACTTCACTGCTGTGTTCCAGAAATACATTGAATAAGTCATTCACTACTAAAAGAAAATGATATTCAAATAGATTTTAATGTAAAATCCCATTTCAGTCAATGGCAATTTGACTGACTAATCAGTCTAAGGGCTGAAGAGGTCTGAGTGGGCCAAAAAAATTCCCCTTCTTTTTATCTGTTATATATCTGTTATATATCTGTTTTTATTTGTTATAGATCAAAGCAAATATGCTTAAAATACAGGCTTCTTGTTTGAACAGAGTAAATAAGGTAGTCTCATATGTATGCTTTCTGACAAAAGTCATGCAGATGTTTCACTTTTTAAAACTGTTTTGCTGCTATGCAAAACAAAGATCATCAACTATACTTGAGCTAGTTATTTTGGATACCCAGCTATCACTCATTTTTCCAGGACATCCATTTTTCTCTGAATTCTTCCCAGTCCTGATGTAAAACATTGTCTTTTGTTTTCTCTGTTTGACTGTAACAACTTTGACAATTAAAGATGTTATAATAAAAAGTCCATAATCTGCGTGTGTGTGTGCGCGCGCGCKCATATGTGCGTGTGTATGCATGTGTGTGTGTGTGTGTGCGTGCAGTACTTTCAATTCCTATGTAATAAGAGCTTCTGTATAAATGTAAATATAAGTCATGGTCTTATTTGAACTGAAACCCTTTGTTGTTGCCTTTTTGACAGCACGAGCAGTACGAACAGCAATTGCCAGAATGAAATGGCATGATAAAGCCTAGTCTTTGCTAATTCTTCAACACCCAGGCTTTCTTCAACATATTTAAGAACCTGTTGTTGAGTTCTGTCTTCAAAATGAAAAATAAAAAAGGCAAAGTTTTGGTTAGAATAAGCTTTCAAAAGCAGCCAGTGGGTATATGGCTTTGAGTTGCAGTTCCAGAAATGAAATAGGCACATCTGAGTCTAACTCTCACTAGGAGACAGAAAAAAGTGGGCTACTTTTCATTCCCAGACCTATGTCTAGCTGTTTTTTMCTGCTGGCAGTTTTCCATAGGCAAAAAGTTCATTATCTGCAAAAAGTTCTGCTAAGTTCTTTGGAATTTCATGGACTGATAAACATTTTCCCAAACAGTGTGTTTTACCACAGAGTCTGGACTCATGTTTCTAACCTGATGTTTTATATAAGACACACAAATAGATCTTCCTTTTCTGTGAAATTTCATAGCATATTATTTAAATTCCAAATAAAATGTAACACAAACAATTCTTTATGCAAAGAATTTCTATTATATACTACTTTTACTAAGAAAGAAAAACAAGGTACTAGTGCATGTAAATCTACTGATTCTTGCTTTTACCAGACATAAACTCCCATTTTTATTCGAATAAATCATGTTACTATTGTCTGAACTTGAAATTTATATTATTTGGATTTTTGGTTATCATCAGGCCTCAGATTCGTCAATGTAACATTCAAACAAGTGAAAAGAACTGGAGCTGCTAAAACTTGCACTACCAATTTTAGAGTTTAAAAAGTCTAGCTAAGGTCAAGTTGAAAAGGAAGGGGACTTTAATCTGCTCAGTAGTAGGTCAAATTGTAAAAAGTTGGTGCTGTTTCTTYTTTATTTTGTGAGCTGGTTCCCTGTATTTCTTCCTGACTTCCTGCTTTTTGGCACATGGCTTACTGGACCCAAACCAGAGATTCCCACTGTTTGAGAACAAAGAGCTSCTATAATCATGAGGAGGATGGAAATTTGCCATTTCCATTGTGTGCCACTAGCTTGGCAAGCTGGTTTGATGATACAAGCTATTCCCAGCATAATCCATCTAGTTGTCTTTCCCTAAAGGAGAAAAAAAAAAAAAAAAGAAAAAAACCCCACTTTCATTAGAGGCCAAAAATGATATATGCCACTGGGATCACAGGACTTTTTCTTTTCATTGATGACTAAAGTATCAGTGCCAAGAGTCAAAGTGTTTCTGAAGAAAGTGATTGTCACTGTGGCTGTGCATGCAAGCTGATATCCATTTTCAGCTTTTGACCCTTTCATTAGAACTTTGGATTTTATTAACAACAAAAGCACAAATATTATTGCATAATATAAATGATATTAAATCAATTAAGTCTCATCCAAGAACTCCYGGCTCTTCTTTCTTTCTATACTCTGTTTTTAAGAAGCAAAAGAAGTGAATACATCACCCATCTATTGCAATAAGGCAAAAACACAGGAAGAAGCTAGAGTAGKTTGAAAATATTAACAATGATGTAGAAATGCCGGGGTGAGATCTGAGATCCACTGCAGCATAAAGATCCATATATTGTTCCAGAGGTACCTTGCATGTTGTTTATCTCTAACATCTAGTAAACTTAAGGAAAACTCAGRAAACCTTTGCTAAAAGCAAAAGGATTAATTCAACACTCATTCCACCGYGTAAAAAAAATTTGATTTAGTGTGTGAAGTGGATGCTATATTCCCTTTTAAAATATTGCATGATTCTAGTACTGACATAACCCCCAGATTGGGTCCCATCTCCAGTCAGGACAGGAAGAGTGCAATTCAGAGAAGGATACTAAAAAATAGACCAAGTCCATAACGATTCTTGTCCAGACCTATTCCCCAAATGCCAGATCTCCTGCAACTTAGACTTTCAACAGCCTGCACATAACGACCATTTCAACCATCCTGTCTTATTTTTGATGCCTCACCCAACTTCCCTCTGCTACTATCAGAGGGAACTGTCCTTTTGAAGGACAGTTAATGCAGTAGGAACATTATTTTCAAAATCCCTTACATGAACTTTTGCAGTCTTCATGCCAGCTTGTCTTTTATGGGTCTGTTTTGTTGGTATTATTCTTAGAAACCATGAATAGAATTTATCTTACCACAATATGGATGTCTACATCTGAGCTAGCCATTAGTGGGCACCCTTAAGGAGCAACTCATCTCATCTGTCTGTTTTAGACATTAACTTTAGGATAAAAATACTCACATTCTAATGACATGGTTATTTCTCTCCTTTGGTCCYGAAGAGACCAAAGATATACAGAATTTGGGGGGTGAGGGTGCATGTGTGTGCTTTTATATACACATATACGTATGTTTAAGTAAACATATAGCTACAAAGGCAATCAAAGATCAAATATAGGCACATGTGCAATGAATGTATCAAAGTAGAATAGCTCTTGAGTTCAGGTCAGTAAAACAGAACATACTGTTTTTCCTTTACTATTTTTTTCTGCAATTGAAAAAACAWTTTTTTCTATAGAAATTTTCATGTTTACGTAAGAATCAAAATTAAAATTTTTAAGCAGAAACCAAAGAAATTGAGCCAAAAATATCATGTGACATGTTTCATGAGAGATATCATTTGCTCTCCTTTCTAGTTTCTATTTTGGATCTGGATTGACTACATCTTCTATGTGGCATTACCAGTGCTCTTTCAAGGGAAGAAAAAAGTTGTATAACTTGGACCTCTTCCCTGAGCAGGCAGTAGAAACTCATCTCAATGAATTTATTCCCTAAGTATTTTGTTCAGTGTAACTTGAACTGCAGAAACAGTTTCTAGCGGCTAATTGAACATTTTACAGTTGGTGAACAACATGTAAAGTAGCTCTGAGCCCTACATGATGATCTTTGTATTTCTACAGTGCTCAGTTGTCCTCCAGCCTTTTATATATAAATATCAGTTTCTAATTCATTTCCATTTTTTAATTCACGATAATTCTGAATAAAGATGTACTATTCCGGACCTATAATAGCAATGGAAGACTACCCATATTTTTTCCTCATTCTCGTTASTATATCTCATTATTATTGCTGTATACCGAGAAGAGATCTTCCCTGAGCTGGCCTSAGTAAAGACCCCTGTTTTTGTAACATGGTATGGAGTTAACCAACAAAAATGGAAATCTTGCGGAGAATGTCACTATCTGCATTGCATTAATATCTTGCTTCAAGAGTAAATACAATGTTTGCTCTATTTGCAGTAATCCAAAAAGAAAAACACCCCGATGCATCTAGGGAATAAATAATTAATTCTTTGTAACTTATCAGTTAAAAGTATTTCTAATTAAAAACCCTAGAGTTTTTTCCTTTTCCTCTTTGCAGAAGCCAGTAGAGGGTAGGAGTTATGATAATGAAATGTAAAAGCCTTATCTTTGGCATTTTTTATTGCAGCAACATATATTGCTTGTTAATTGCAGCAGAATATTTTGGGAGCAGTGCTTTCTTCATCTTCAAGTTGTTCCTTTGTAATATACCCCAGAGAAATATAACAGAGGAAGAAGTAAATAACGAGTTACAGTTCTAGATGAAGAAGATACCTTTGGCTCTTCCACAGAGCTATTAAAAGCCCTACATCTTTGATTTTTTTTCTTGAACCAATATGCAGCCATCTACAGAACTGCCTGGTGCTAGGTGTTAATTTAAAAATTAATTTAAGCTTCAAACTGCTGCCATCACTTTTTCATATTACACCAGCAGGCAAGTCTACAGCCAAGACAGATTTTATTAAATTCATTCTCTGTTTAACAAAACAAAAGGAACCAAAAACGACACCAAGAACCCTGGCTCTTTCAGTGCCCAATGCTGACAGATATTTTTTGTTCCAAGARGAAATGCTTATGGAATTATGTCAAAATGTCAAAGAAATGAGATTATGACCCAATCTTTGTTTATATGTGTAAGGAGCTTTGTGTTAAAAAAGGAAGATAATTTAGACTGATAAAATTATAAGGAATAATCAGAGACCTATTTTTCCCTCTCTCTGTTCCTATCTTACTGACAGGAAGCCCAAATGGGAGATCAAGTTAGGTTTGTACAATTTTTGATGGGGTAATCTACGGATGGATATATATACTATACTATACTATACTATACTTCCAGGTAATGTAAGAATTTTAAGGAACCCATATGCCTTCTGCGTGCAGCAGGTGTTTCACAAAGAGGCTTATTAGCACATCTTTGGGTGGCTTTGCAATGCAGCCTCAGGGAGCTTTAGGCTACCAAACAGTGGGTGAAATACTCTCCTTTTTTATTACTCCTTTTATGTTGTAATGCTGYGTGCCTTCACCAAGTGATGTCTTTATATCCATATTGACCTTGACMAAGATCATCTAGGAAGTAGATTATTCAAATATAACAAAATCATATGTATTCTATTGCTTTGTAATCTTTTTTTATTTTCCATGAAAAGTAATTTTTTTCAAACTGCCTCAGTATTTTTCTGAATTCACTTCCTGTCACCCTTCCTTTCCTTTCTCTCTCTCTCTCTCCTTAATTCTGAATTATTAACTAAAAGACAGATGCCTAGCTTTATGCTAAAATGCATTATTCAAAAGGAAAAGGAGGAAGAGGAAGAGGAAAAACAAAAGTAAAAAATATAAACATTAAAAATTAAAAAAAAAATAAAGGGAAAGGGAAGGGGAAAAGGAAAAGGGAAAGGGAAAAGGAAGGGGAAAGGGAAAGGGAAGGGGAAGGGGAAAGGGAAAGGGAAAGAGAAAAAGAAAAGGAAAAGGAAAGGGAAAGGGAAAGGGAAGGGGAAAGGGAAGGGGAAGGGAAAACGGGAAAGGGAAAGGGAAAGTGGGAAAGAGAAAGGTTGCCACTGCAACCTGATATATTATTACTGTTGTTTGTTACTGTTATATAACATATCTAAGGGTCAAAACTGGAATTAAGACCTTTCAGAGTAGATGCTCTAAAGGCATAATACATGTCTATCCATCTTCTCGACCTCCAGAGGACAATTCGTCCTATGTACTATAGACATTTATCTATTTGTAAACTCATCTTTATTAGCTCAGTTGTTTAGAGCATGATGCTAATAATGCCAAGGTCATGAGTTCAGTCCCTATATGGGCCACTCACTTGAGGGYTGGACTAGATAATCTCCAGAGGTCCCTTCCAATCTTACCGATTCTATGAGCAAAAAGCAAGCAAGAAAGGCTTAGCAGCATAGCATGACAATGGGAGGAGTGGCTGACACACCAGARGGCTGTGCTGCCATTCAGAGAGACCTGGAGGGGCTGGAGAGCTGAGCGGAGAGGAACCTCAGGAGGTTCAACAAGGGCAAGTGCAGAGTCCTGCACTTAGGGAAAAATAACCCTAGGCACCAGGACAAGCTGGGGGCTGACCTTGTGGAGAGCAGCTCTGCAGAGAAGGACCTGGGAGTGCTGGGGGATGACAAGTTGACCATGAGCCAGCAATGTGCCTTTGTGGCCAGGAAGGTCAGTGGTCTCCTGGAGTGCATTAGGAAGAGTGTTGACAGCAGGTGCAGGGAGGTGATCCTGTTCCTCTCCTCAGCCCTGGGGAGGCCTCATCTTGAGTCCTGTATCCAGTTCTGGGCTCCCCAGGACAAGAKASACRTGGAGCTACTGGAGAGAGTCCAGCGTASGGCGACGAAGATGATCAGAGGGCTGGAGCACCTGMCCTATGAGGAACGGCTGCGAGAGCTGGGCCTSTTCAGCCTGGGGAAGAGAAGACTGAGGGGGGATCTTATCAAKGTGTACAAGTACCTGAAGGGAGGGTGTCAAGGGGACRRGGACAAACTCTTTTCAGTTGTCCCKTGTGRCAGGACAAGAGGMAATGGGCAGAAATTGAAGCMCAGGAAGTTCYGCCTGACCGTGAGAGTGACGGAGCACTGGACCAGGTTGCCCAGAGAGGTTGTGGAGTCTCCTTCTCTGGAGATCTTCAAGGCCCTCCTGGATGCAGCCCTGTCTAACATGCTCTAGGTGACCCTGCTGAGCAGGGAGGTTGGCCTAGCTGATYTCCAGAGGTCCCTTCCAACCTTACTGATTCTGTGATTCTATGATTTATTGCATTCTGGAGTTGCATAATGTTCTCCATTGACTTTACAGAGAACCCAGGTTGCTGACAGTTTCATAGTTAAAATTAGGTTAGATGGGCCTCACCTGAAATGAATGCCACCTGAAATGGGCCATATTCAAATCAAATCAAATGTTATGCATCTAGTTAAGCTATAAAGTSTACTGTGGGGTTTACTATCAAAACATCAGTGAATAATTTAGACTATCTACTCTCCCTATAGAGTCAAGAGAAGTACAATAACTGAAAAGTGTTTGCAGATACCTGTTGTAGGTGATTTGAATAGGGCTCAACGTTAACATGTGCCTATATTATGTAGAAGGCCCAAAATACCACATTAATGCAGGAATCCTAGGATGAAGAGAGGTTTTAGTCACAACATATTTTCAGGTCAGACAGAGGTAGCCGAAAAGGTTAAATCTGCCTAGTGTCTTCCCTAGTATCTCGGAGGATACTCCAGAGACTATTACAGAGCAGCTGAATTAGGTGCCTGTCTAAATTGCCCTCTCATTTAACTACAGCAGGAGCTTACAAAAGATTAGTCTCACTAGGCTAACCCCAACCTTCTGAATACTGTTTGTGTAAAAGGCTGGACAGAGTCTTCCTCTCAGTGGGWGAGCTGTTTCATGCCATCATTTTGTGTCAGGTGTGCAGAAATATGTCTGCAGTTTYCCTCACTATTCACTCTTCTCGCACAGGAAATCTGCATCTTCGTATGCCTGCTATATTTGTTCAGGGCATGCAGCTTTACAAGTCCCGGGTCTTTGGATGGTACTAACSTATATAGTCCCATTCACAGATAATGTCTCTATCTCTAAACATGCCCAAATTAGAAGTTTTTGTAGACCTACAAAATATGGCTGGAAATCTTGTTAAAACTGTTTTTCTCAACAAAATCTTATGGTTCCTGGCCAGGCTTCACTGGTAGCTATGACCTTAATGTCCTTGCATTAGGACTTTGATCAGTTCAAAGTAATTCTGCCTAGTAAATGTTTTTACCTTTCAGCCCATACRACATTGTTAGAACATGAAGAGCAGACTTGGCATTGGTCTGTACCAGGGACGTATGTGGCAGGGATGAGGAGTCAATGGGGATGGCTATGCCTCATCTAGCTCCCCAGTCGGCAACTTCAGCTGATGTAGAGAGAGAATTGGTCTACRGCAGATGAGCCGCGAGCTGTTTGTGACCTACCAGCTCACAACCAAGCCTGAACTTCAGGCAACAGTTCTACATACTGCCCATTAATCCAGAGGGCCTTTAGTGGTAAGTATAAATTCTTTAGGAATGCTATTTCAAAAATACATTAAGTCACACMGCTAAATGATCAAAAGAGAAAGAAATATCAGTTATATTTGTATATGGAACTTTAACTGAGTGCTTTTATGAATGGTCATTATAAAACTGTTGCTAATAACACACTCATCTACTTCTTCATAAAAAAGGCAAGAGAACATCAAGCTGCTTTTCCTGCAGCTTTCTATATGTAGCATCTAGAAATTGTGTGCACAGTATCTTTACATTAACTG
Organism: Rhea americana; assembly: GCF_003343005.1. Classification (NCBI taxonomy): domain Eukaryota; kingdom Metazoa; phylum Chordata; class Aves; order Rheiformes; family Rheidae; genus Rhea; species Rhea americana. Next base: position 67,146 of record NW_028186239.1, read on the forward strand.
ACAAGTTAATTTCCCTGGATCAGAAACATCTATAAATAACAATAGTAACTAGGCTACCACTTTATAGCCCATTTATCCTTTCAGTAGAGTAATCCAATAAACCAGAAGGACTCAAGAATTTCTTAATCTTTTAAAACACAAATTACTGATTTCTTTTTAATGGACAAGATTTGGAGTTAAAGAAAGGGAGGAGTTAAGAGATGAAAACTATAYAGTTTAGAATATTAGAAAATTTCAAGAATCCTAATTTAGCTCTCCTTCTTTTATCACTTAATTTTTTTCTTTGATTATTTCAGGAGATAATAATAACAATCATCRTTCAAAGTTTAAAGAAAATTTCCCCTTTGCCTTCGGTGGCCTAYTGAATTATTATTCCAGAGAGGAATATAGCTACTTTAATATGTCTGTTAGTCTAATGATTATTGTTCAAACTACCTATTCTCCAATAATATTTTTCCACTTCACAATTAGTGATATAGAGTTAAAATAAAGTTTAAATAAGTTTAGGAAGAATTCCTGTCTCTTCTCTTCTCCTCTCCTCTCTCTTCTCTTCTCTTCTCTTCTCTTCTCTTCTCTTCTCTTCTCTTCTCTTCTCTTCTCTTCTCTTCTCTTCTCTTCTCTTCTCTCAAGGAGACAAAACCTCTGAAACAGAAAATAGGGATGAATGAAATGAAATGAGGAAAGAACTGATCCTCTCTATGAACTCCAAAGTGAATCTGAATTGAGATGCCTACGTGTTTTGGACAGTTTGGGTGGAATTAATTTCATCTAGATTTATGTATCTATAGTTTAGACAATTATTTCAAGATATCCACTAGCCTCTCTGGTTCTTTCTATAATCATATAATCTTTGAAGGAAACAGAGGCACATTTTGGGTACAGTCTGTCTGAAGTACTTATACATAGATATTAGGGGGAGATAAATCATACCCTTAAAATAGCCATTTCTTTCTACTTATAAAGAAAACCTACTGGGGCTACTTCAGATGGAGACATCTACATCCTATCAAGTGAATTCTCCCTCAAGCGTCATTCTTCATTCTATCCAACATAGCATATGATTTTGGAAGGATAAGATTAAACATTTTTAAGATCAGTTGAATTAAGATACTGTACCCCTCAAGGAAGATCATTCTTAGAAGATTTTAAATTCAATATCTAAATTCCAAACTTTCAGATAACACAAATGTTTACCTTTTGTCTTAGGTGTTTGCAGAATAATTAAGTTTCTTACTTCATGAATGAAGAAGATGGCTTTCCTAAGTAGACTAAAAAGATCTGCTGTTCTACTGCAAAGGCTTTTTATTCCTCTTTTTTCATATCTATTGACAGTATTACTGAGGTATATGACAATTCTAATGAAAAAAAAAAAAAAGGAGAGAGAAAGAAAGAAAGAGAGAGTAGTAGATGGTCTTTTGTTCTAATACGCAGTCATAGCCTGTGAGAACTGAGCTACTGATTCAGGCCAAGACATTCTCTCTGTTGGCCACATATTTCATGCATGTAATTGCAGTGTTCATAGTCCAAAAGGAATATAACAAAAGGCATGTCTAACATTTAATATGTTGCAGCCACAGCAGTGGARATAGTTAAGAAATGTAACATGCATAGTGTTTGAGGCCAGCTAAATGAAGCTTCTGCCTAACACAGGGCATAGAATTATACTCACTAATTCCTGTGATGGTCCAGGCAATTTCTGGTTGACCTGAAGCATGTCTCTTAGAAAGACTCAAAGGCTTTTCTTGGGTCAGAGGTTTCAAGTGATGGAGAATGCACCATATCCCTAGGCAAGTTGTCCTAACAGCTAATTACCTTTGCTGTAACCTTAAACTTTTTACAGGGTATTTCTACTTTGATTGTATCGAGCTTAAACTTTCAGGTATTGAATTGTATTGAATTGAAACCTGTCTGACAGATTAAAGAGCCCTGTACTGTTAGAAGTTATCTCTCTGTGTAGATACTTGTAAAACTGATTAAGTCACCTCTTAACCTCTTTTTATCATATTATTCTGATAGTACTCAAAGAAAAGAAAAAAGGAGTAAAGGAGGTCACATTTTACAACTAGGTGCATTTGGACAGCTTTTGTTGAAGAAAATCAGTGCCACAGTTGTGTACACCTGTAGAAGAAACATGCCCATTAGTGATTTGTAGGGTATGGTTTTCAGAAAATTCTGTGAACATTAGATGAGCATCCTACTGTTTTTGTTGATGCCAGCTAAGTAGATACCACATGCCCTCTGCTGGGGGTAGCRTTACTGCTGGCTGAATCAAACGCAGAGCAGTCTTCCTAGCCAAAGGAAAGATGCAATCTGCATTGATTTTTAAAGATAAAGAACTAACAGTGGGATTAATACTGTTCATTTTCTCTCCTATCATAAAGGCCAATTTTAGCACCTCTTCTAAGCTATTTAAAGATCACTTTCTTTCTTTCTTTATGATTATTTCAGGTCAAAGAGGTTTAACTTTTGAAATCGCACCACAGTGAACTGTCTGGCTTTTTCTGTTATTGATTAAAAAGTAATGCTTGGTTAGTAAGCATCCCAGGAAAGCTGTAACACTTTCAAGTTACAGCTGTAAACATTCATCTAATAAATTAAATTAAAGGTAGTCACTACTGGGACTGGTACACATGTATCAAGTTATCTCGGCTTATCTGTCTTTAGGAACGGTCCTAATGGTTCGTGGCAGCAGCGATTCTGTTCTCCTCACCCTGAAGGTTAGATCATTAGAAAGATGGGTTATTTCTGAACCACTTTCTGTCCTAATCAGCATTTCATGTGGATCTGTTCCCAGTGCAGCCATCTGATTCACAGGAACTCACTACGTTTTTTAAATGGCTCAAACCAATTCAAAGAAAATGAGTCTGAGAAGGGTGTAGAAGTTGTTACTTATGCATCATCTAGTCATTGCTAGTGGTACAGCTAGTTCAGGCTCCCAGTTCAATCAGAGCACATCCTAGCCTACATTACTGAGACCTATGTAATTTAAAGCCTTAGTGGTAAGAGCCACTCCCTCTGTTATTGAGTTTTTCTCTAAGAGCCTTATGGTCACTTGAAGAGGAGAGTACCCTGAATCTGAGAAAGTATGTAAATTGATAAAATAAAAAAGTAGGTGTAAATTATAAATATGGTAAAATTGCTGAGTTGGATAAAACGAGGATACTTTGGAAGGATACTCACAAGGGACTTGGCTGTCCCAAAGCATTTCCACAAGGCAGGAGAGAAGAGGAGATGAGGTGCACATCTGGGGGCATCCAGATGCTTACATGCACTTTTTGGTCAGCTTCATCTCACTTTAGGTGACTTTAGGTGCTTGAGACAACTATGTGGGAAGTGTTACTGCTTTAGGCTCCCTCTGCTGCCTGTGGAGGCAAAGAGGAACCCAGCACCAAACTTTCCAGCATGTGCAAAAATATAAAACAGAAGCTTCTGCTTGCACCACTGCTTTACCACAGAAACACCTTTTATTCCCACTTGAAGTAATTTTTAATTATGTTAAGTATGTTAGCTTCAAATGCACTGTTTTYAGTCCCTTCCTGATGAAGTAGGGATCATTTAAAAATTTAGCTGATGTGGGCTATTTCCTTCTTAGCCCATACCAGCATAACTATAAACAAGTACAGTCCTCAGTGCCAGGTCTACACAGCTGCATACTTGCTTTTGCTGATAAAATTGAAAAGCCTTTCAAATGCTCATAAGATGAGTGTGAGAGTAAACATGCAGGAGAACAGTCCTTTTCTCACAGAAAACTGTGAAACTGTTCCCTTCCAGAGGTACTGCATCACCTGTATTACTACAAAGCGAGAAAAATGCACAGCCACCTGAAAGCATGCAGATTTGCTGCTCGTCTGTGCTAATTCTTTACTTTCTGGACATGGRTTATCCAATCCACTAAGTGACAAGGACTTAATAGAGTCTTGAACACTGAGCAGGCACCATATGTGTTTATATCTTACATCCATGATTATCTGTGGCTGGGGTATCTGGTGCTGTGGAGCAAGACAACTCTTTCCCGTCATCCTTTTGTGTGACTGTGTGTACAAATGTATATGGATCTATACACATGCGTTTAACTATACGCACACCCATATCTGTGTGTGTATATTCATAGACATTTGTGTTTGTATAAGTATTCGTTATGTAAAAGCTTGTGAGAGGTCAAGATGTTCCATTATCTCATTCTACGCAGGCTACAGTGAAAGCAATCATTAAAAAAAAAAAAAAAAAGTAGGAGAAAGAGAAAGCATGAAGAAATCCCCACTCTCTCTCCTCCCTTTCACGGCTGGCATTCTCAAAGCCTGTTACCCAAATCCTGCAGCTCTCTGCAGTGACCAGGGAGGGCTAGAAGGAAACACAAGAGAAATGTAACATTTCAGCAGCCCATCTGGGTTAGAGAACTCGGGGTGAGCAGATGCTGCTTCTGCAGGAATTTGTAGGGTACTGATGCCAGAATGGGCTACGTACGCAGACACTTGCAGAGTATGTGCTTGTATTAGCAAGGTTGTGGTGGAACAGTTCATAGGTTATGGTTAGATACTGCAAATTACCTCACTCCCCGCTTGCTATTTGAAAGGAAGATTCATCCTCACTCTTAACCTGCCTAGTTCCTCCATGAAAATCCCTTTTTATTTGGATTTTGTGACAGGGAGTGGGGTTTCGCACTAAAAGCTCTTACTTTTCTGATGTCTTCTCACATAAATGATGTGAGATCAAGCAACTTCAAAAATATTAGGTCTGTTATGAAGCTTATGTATCAGTTTTTCATAAGCCACTGCACTGGATAAAGCAACTGACTGTTCATTCTTCTGTGGAGTGCTGAGTTTCACTCTTCCAGTGATAATGTGATTTTTTTTTTTCCAGATATCAAGGAATATTCCAATTTGCTGCTTGTGCTTTAATCATAGTTACTCCAAAATATCATGTAGCATACCCATGATGAAAGATTTAACTATTTGGTACCTTTGAGATGATTTCTCATTTTATATTATTTTTTCTCCCACTATCAGCACTATAAAAGCTAAAAAATGTCATTTCTCATCTCTGTAGCCAACAAAATGCTCAGTGCAACATTTATRGAAGTGCTTCATTTATGTAACTATGCTAATTTTTCTTTGTCATCTTCCTCTTTATGCTAAAATGCAGAAGCTTAATTAATTAAGGCTTGTAAGGGGCTTAATTGTGCTGGCTGCACAYATTATAGAAATGTAGCAAGTTCATCTCCCATAAAATATGAAAAGGTGGAGGTCGGGTAAAAGATACCCTTTAAAAAAAATTCATTGTTTTTTAGTGGATGGGCATGTTGCATAATATCATTCTGATGTCATTGCTCACAACGAATAATGAGAAAACTACTGGCACTGTCTTACTCCAATTAGTTTTTCCCTTTGCTTTGGCCTCCCTAGGGCTAATACATCTCTATCTGTTTTAAAAATATGCTGTAGCATTCAGTCCTCAATGTATTCAGGTGCACCTTAAGCCAATATTCCCTTTGAATTATTGTATGATGTGTTGGAAGTGCTTTTGTGTCGAGAAAAGCTTGAACTGACAGATTGCAGCTCCATCTACAGTCTCCAGGCCAGGGTGGTTGTGATTCCCAGAAGCTGGGAGTGCATCTGCTGGGGAAGGATCGCTATATCTTTGCCCCATTTTTAGTGCATTGACTATCCAGAAAAGGTAAAAGTTTGAATGACTGAAGTGTTTACTGCCTCCCACAGTTTGTGCTGCCCCAGTGCTAGAGATACTTGGAGTGCATTTGGGCTGAGCTCCTCCTAAGGACTTCAGCTTGACCCTGCCTGTGCATTCTGACAAGCTGAAGTAAGTGTCGCCACATATAACTCTTCCAAGCTGTACACAGTGTCAGCTGAGGAATAACTTCATTCCTTATTACATGAGAGACAGTCATCTTCAGTGATCTCAATTTAATGAACCAATATCTTCACATTATTTTTCTAAGTGTCCATTACTGATCACTGTCTGAAACAAGATAGAGATTAAAAAAAAAAGTCTGACTCAGTATGGCACTCTTTCAATCTGATCTCATGAAAAGTTGCAGTAAAATCCTCCACTATTCTTGCATTACAGTGGGATAGTAAAATCTGGTGCCAGTTTTGTCTATGTACAATTTTTTAATTTCTGGATATTCTAACAACTATACTATTGTGTCAGCCTTTTAATGCTGAAAGGCTTTGAGATCTTCATTTAATGTCTACTGTCCAATACAGAGGCTGAAAACTTACAATGGAAGTTACTGATTCAAATAATGAAATTATATTCTAAAAATAAAAATAAAATCAATAAAAAGGAAAAATATTACATTTGTCTGATTGTTTCCTTCCAAACAGTAGAGAAGAAGAGCAATTTCAAAACTAATGTGTGTCACTCAGGCTCAGTGCTGTTGTTATTTTTTAACCTGTTGTCATCAGAATTTGCTTTCTCTGGGAACATGCCAGGCCTTTCCAGAGTATTTYCCATTGGTAAAGCTGAAGTCAAATTACAGACTTCAAAGAACAAAACTAAGACTAATGCTATTTTTACAAGCAGCTACTAGCTCATTCCAAATAAATAATAAAATATAGTACAGTAATCCATATCTTTTTGAGCTGTAAAAGTGACACTGYAGAGGTTTTGACTATAACCACAGACAATAAAATCTTTGCACCAGTCTTGTAAAGGGCACTTAGCTACTTGCTTCACTTGTAGAGGCTTCCCTTGAATTTGATACTGCTTTCACAGAAGAACTCTCAAAGGAAGGTTTTCTGGTAAAGTTAAAGTTATTTCAAAAGTAACCATGTCATGGGGTCTGTTTCAGTGTCTTTCCTCTGAATTACATTGTTTAAGGGGGAGTGAAAGAAAAGGATGGATAGCCTTCTGGCTCTTAAGGTCTTCCTAMAAAGGACTGTGCCCAAACTGAATGCCCATAGAGGTGGAAGTAGGCAAGACAGACTTCCTGTTCAGCCACCACTTAAATAGCTACTCTTCTAAAAATGAGAGCTGTTTGATGATCAGGGCAGCATATCTTCTGAGCTTATGCTCAGTTTGAGAATTGGAAATTTMTGTAATATAATGTCAGGTTTTCCAGTAAGGGTAGTTTGGAAAACAACATGGTATGTCCTGTGTCAGACCTACTTCCATGCACAAATCCTCTCTGCATCATAGGCACAGAAAACCTGATAAATCYCAGAAGTGCTGGACTTTCCATGAATGCACAATATCCATTTTTCCAGATGCTTCGCTTTTCAGGCCATGGAATCTCATGTATTCTTTGCAGTCAGAGAAAAGATGAAATGTGAATAGCAGTATTATCATTCAACTCTGCCATACTACCTATGTCCAAATTGGGACATGGCTTTAKTTGAACCATAACAGGATGGCACCATGCATAAGCCCGATACTGCTTCCAGCATCCCATGCAGAACAGATGAGATCCTACTTACCACCTCTCCTGCAGCATCAGAATAGATGAYCCTTGAAACTGAGGCTAAAACTATAAATCTGTTAGGACAATAAATCTCAGAGGGAGATACAAAGCAGTGTGGATTACTCACAGGAGATCAGGACACTTTGTTCAAGGTTACTTTATTGGAATAGTAAATAAAAGCTGTTATCTGATGGTGTTATGGGTAGTGTAAGTGAAACGAATCAGGTGCTTCACACCGAGCACTCTCATAAACATTCATAGCCAACAAAACACACCTTCAGWGAACAACACTGTACAGCACTCTCACCATGAGCAATGATCCCCTCTGGAAAGCATCTGCGATGTGGAGGCATTTTGTTGTTCACACTGTACCCAGATTCCAGAAKAATGTGACTGGCTTAATTCTTGATGCTTAATTCTTTAGAGTGAGCTCTTTATTCATTAAATACTTCTTTAAACATGTTTCATGAGAAGTAAAAGAGATGGGGCATGCATAATATTTCTTGCTCCTGTCCTCCTCTACCTCTGCAGCTCTTTTCCTTGTCTGCAGAGCGCCTCTAACAGAGCACTCCCGTATTTTCCCCGGTCCATACCTACTTCTTTTGATGTGCCAAATGAGCAAGTCACAGCTTGTTTTCTGATAAATCCAGAGCAGTTCATATGTTGATGGGCAAGCAAGCACATCTGTCTGTGTGGCATACAGCTGGCTACTGGCCAGCCAGCTGCTGTTAGCCAGCATGGGAGGTACCCGAGCTCTCCAAGGACATAGTTCTGTGCAGGTATAACTGTTCTACGCAGTTACCAATATTCACAAACCTTATAGGAGCACAATAACTTTTGAGACTTTCACCACTCTGAGAAATTTGATGGAAATTAGACAATACATTTAACAATTATGAGGCTAACAATCAYACAACAGGATTGCATAAGCCTTTTCCCTACAGTGGAAAGTAATACCACGTATTAAAAATTCTCAGACCTTTGGGATGCTGTTCCCACCTCATCTTGATGGCATCCTTCACATCTTCATTCTGCCTTTTGTCGTTAACGCAGACATACCAGATCTGGTAGTTTAAAACTGCTAGGCACATTTGTGTAGGCTGTGTAGGCCAGATCTGAATGAATTCCTATAGATATTATAGTCCAAAGAGTTAATAAAAGTGTGATTCTGGGATCTGTCACGCATATTATTTGGCCCTGATGTGATATCAGTCATTAAGGGGCCTAAAACTAGCTTGCCTTTATCCTTTGCCACACTGCCACATAGATTTTCATTAGGAGATTTTGAATTAGATCCTTTGTGTCAAAAGACAAGGCAAGAGAGTACCTCTTCTGAAGAGTGCTCTTCTTCTACTTTCATCCAAAACAGAACATATTCTGTGTAGGCAATAAAGTGTGGGAGACTGGCAGAAACCTTTGTGAAGCTTCCCATAATGACAATGAAACAGCAGTTTTTCTAGGTATTTAACTGTGTCCCAATAACATTGATACTGATGGAATTTTATTGCAACCATCTGCAGTATCAAGTTCCCTGAAATTTGGTTAAATTTTTATATATATTCAGAATATAAATGTTATGTGTGGGTATATATATATAAAAATTTATATAAATATATATAAAGTTATGTTACATATTATTAYTTTATATATATAATATATAGTGTTTGTTATATATATATAGTGAATATAACTATTACGTATGCTATATGTATATATAAATAAATATATGAAAAGATGGAGGTATTGGGTCTGGTAACAAACACAATCTGCTTTAAAAGCAAATCAAYTCAAAAGCTTCAGTTAGATTTAGAATGCATAAACACCCTCGATATCCTAACACATATCAACACTGTCAATTAACAAGCAGATTAGTTGCTGAATGCCAAGTTCTTCTTGGTTGTGATAGAATTACAAGAACAGCAACTTTTGAATGTGTTATTCTTTGTGTTCATATTATAGTAGATTCTCTACACTCCTTGAGTATACACAAAGCCTCCTCTGAGTGTCTGGAAATCCAAAAACAATTTGCACACTAGGGATAAATGGGATCTTCCTCTTCCCTTATTTCAGCTGCCCTAAAGTTAGTGAATGAGTATTAACTAGGATTTTTCTGAAGCAGCTGAAGAACAACAGGCATCTCCAGGTGGAAACTGTTCTCGCATACTCGATACGTGTCTTAGGATGGATGAATCACTATTTGGAGATACCTCACTCTTCACTGGTTATAGAAGAGATTTGTTTGCACTAAAGGACCACCCTTCAATTGCCTAACAAAGTGAACTGAATCAGTAGAAAGGGGATGATTCAGAGACATCAAAAAGGAAATTTTCAGGTAGCTAGTTAATTTGATTTTCTAGGACACACAGTAAATAATATAATATCTTCTCTTTTTGCATGAATTCAATGCCAATTTTACATCTTTTTTTATTTTATGTTTGTTATTATGAACAAAAATGCAAAATAAAAAAATATCTATCACACACACACCCTTTTCTCACAGTATCCTGTGGTATTGATGGAGAGCAGAGAAATGGTCTGCGCCAACGATCTGTCATTTTTATCAAATTTCTGTGCAAGACTGGAGGGCAGAAGAACAGTGGGTAGAGTCTAATGACCTTCCATATCAGATTTTCTTTTCTCTGGGCACTAAAATTGATTTACCTTAGCTTGGTAYGTCAAGTTCCAAAGCTAGGCCAGAAAGAGTAGATGAGAGCAGTGAGACTTAGGGCAGCTGACACGGCTGCCTACAGAGACTATAATAAAACAATCTAGCAGTTCTAATATTTTGGTACAACAGAGTAAAATCATGTTTTTATACTGAGGTGAGTATTACCTGTCCTTCTGAAAGATACTCTGATATTTAATGCAGGGTTTCCCACACTGTGAGGATGGGCTACAGAACTGCAGAGCTGCAATGACATTAAATCACAGTATCTTCTCTTTAGCAAATGCGTTGTTTATAGAGTGGCTCCATTCAGCCATGGAGAACTCCCTGCCATTAGCAGAATTAATTTTAGCCTCTATGTTCAGATTATTTGCAAGTATCTATCCCACTGCATGGAGCTCTCCCACCTTCCTTTTCCTTTCTCTCCCATTGCTGCTCTTTATACGTTGGCATTCAGGTAAAGAGTAGACCTGAGGGCAGTGACTTGCACATACCACAAGGCATGGAGGGAGGATTGTCAGCCCTGTAAAACCTTTTGGTTTCTCTGTTGGGCCCCCATAATTGTCTTCCTACTTTTTCCACCATTTGTCAGTACCACTCGTCTTTTCAGTCAGAACATTTGATATTAGGTTGAAGCCTTTGGATAGCTTACCCTTCTTCTGCGTAAACTGATCGTATAGTACCTGGACATTTGGTTTGCATGGGCCATGCTATCCTGACCTTTAAACAATAAAAATTAGCTTCCAAAATTGATGATGAAATGGCAAAAAGAACAGGTTCCATCTTCAATCTGGCTCCCAGAAGTAATTGCAGTGACTTTTCTGCACTAAACTGGAAGCCAGGAAAAGCTTCTTAACCATACCTGAGCTAGGAAATACAATAACACCTGTTTTTCCCTGAATGTCATGGTCGAGGGATAAAAATACTCCTTTTCCCTAGCAAAGTCTGGTTTTCCTTTAGCTTAATCTAATGTCGAAAAAAGTGCTCAACTAAAACTGAAAATTAAAAGCAATGTGGGAGGGAAAACCTGTCCTGAAGTTTTTATTCTCTGTCAGAAAAGAGTAAGGTATGCTAAGGCAAGGTTATAATTTAAGATGTTTAGAGAAGTAGTAACAAATGACAATAGCTAATTGAAAATGCTTAAATGAGTGTATWGAATACTGAAGGCCAGATAATAAAAATCTTTGGCCACCTTATTTCCATTGACTAACCAAAAAAATATTTACGTATCTTAGTAACTATAGGAACAATGTCTTATCCCTGTGTCCTCCCACTGCAGATAATGATCGTTCAAAGAACAGCTTTTTTATAGAGCTGAATCTTTCCTCGTTCTGGCCAATTTTTTTTTGATTGAAGCTTATTTTCCTTCATCTAAGCTTTCTCCACAAAAAGCCTTTTGTTGCAGGGAAGTTTTATTAACATTTAAGCATGCCTAAGAGTTCCGAGAGAATAAACTTATGGCTTGCTCGGAGGAATCCAGCCCATGTTTTCACTGTAAGCCATGAGACAGCAACTCCTTGCTACCATTTTTTACAGTCAGGAGCTCATTTTTGACAGACAAAATTGCCTTTTACCCAAGTTAAACCCTGAATACTCTGCACTGCTAAGCTGAGCTGCAAATCAGGAGAGAGGCAAATATATGGAGGCAATGATTTCTCCATTAGTTTCTCCACTCTGAGAGTCACTTTAATTAATTAAAACTACTTCAGGTGTACACCTAGATGCACACAGTATTGCGGTAGTTACTGAAACTGGAGTATGCAGTGCTTTTAATGCAGGACAGGCATCCACGCAATGGGGCTGCTGCCTCCTGGGCTTGCTGCTGCCCCTGCTCTGGGTGTGGAGCTTGACCAGCACATGCTCTGCAGGCCTGTTGGGATCACTGAACCACACTRTCTTTGGGTCTGATCTCTGGAGTGATATTCCAGTATTTTGGACTATTCTCATTTCTGGAGGGATAGAGAAAAGAACTGGACCTTTCATTCATAAATATCCCTATAAATTTCCAGGGCTGTAGCAAAAATAGAAGTGTGAAGGCATCATGGCAAGCAAGGACAGACATGCCAAGCTGGGGAGCAATAGAGTGGTATTGAGCCTTGGGTGCTAGTGTTGCTCTCTGCAACCCTGGCAGTTCCCTCAGACAACGTGAAATTACTTATAGCAGAATGAAGCAGCTGTCCTCTCTCTTTGGCTCTCCTGGACACTTTTATTTGAATTCCCTATGGACATACAAGTCAACATAGATCATGACACCTTTGTAAGTTAGATGTTAGGAATATAGTCACACACCTGAGCTAAATGCACTAAAACAGGATTACCAAGGCACCAGTTTGAAATTATTTTCTGTAAGCCAAGCCAGAGATTTCAGTATACTACTAAGTGTATGAACCTAAGGGCAGCACATCAGATTAAAATGAAACTTAAAATTTTGAAGAGAATTGTGTTTCTAGTCTGATTCTGTGGAATTAGTTTGACATTGTCTTTTCACTCTCACAAAGCTCTTTTCTCCTTTATCACAGTGAGGTCTTTCTACCGTTCACATTAGCAGCTTTACATGAGCCTTCATAATTGTTTCTTATAAAATACGTTTATTTCTATCATCCTGCTTAATGATGTGCTACATTGTTTATAAGATAATGCAATGAACCCACATTGAACTCATTCTATTATCCCATAAGTAATGCAATAAGCTGCCTAACAGGACAATTAAATCAAGTGATTTCAGGTTAATGTTATTAGACAGTGTTCAAGAACATGCAACTTTTGTTTTGGGGATTGGCTTACCCTCTTAAATATTAGAAAATGTACTTTGCTAATGTTTTTGTTTGTATTCCCTAAGGTAATAATCACATTATTCATTGCTGAGAACTAGAAATATTATAGCAGCTTCCAAATGGAGGAGCGACTTAGTGTAGCCTCTAGTAACTTGTGACAAAGCAATGGATTTAATAACCTTGGAGAACTCCTTAGGGTATTATGCAGCAGTGTTCGAAGCTTTGAAGAAAAAGACATTTCATTAAACACAGACAGTAGAAAATCAAATACATGAAAGAAACATAAAGGTTAAATACATTTTGTGTTTAAAAAAACTTCTCAAGCAGTTCAGCCTACATATTATATTTGAGCTGAACCTTTGAAAGAGGTCTTAATGAATATTTTTTAGACAGTATTACCTTTTTCTTTACTTATTTTTTTGATTTACCCAAAAAATGTAATTCAAATATGCAGCCCCACACAGAATTTCATTAGGAACAGTTCCAGTGAAATTAAATCTCTATTGTGCATCTTAAGTCTGTTCTAATGACTACTGCTCTGCTGAGTATGTAATTTAAAGTCTCTTGTTAATAGATGAGGTACTGAACACCAAAATCTAGCTCTTCCAAACCTCACAGTCAGAGAGCTATCTTGCTTACAGCCAGAGAAATCTGCTTCCAATTGGATTTCCATGGAACAGTACCAACATTTAACAACTCCTAGAATAATCCCATTTGAATATAACTCTATCATTTCAAAAGGGGCCTATTAGTYGATATGTCTCTTTCTTTAGGCTCTCAGAAAGAGTTATGATTTCCAAAATTAAGTGTAAGTATGGACTTTTTACCTAGATTCAGATTTTCAAGAGATGGCTAAATAAGACCCTGATAATCARATACATAAAAGAAACATAATAGAGAAATCCAGTTTGCTGTTAGGGAAAAAAAAAATCTTGTTGTTCTTTTGAACCGAAAGAAATAAAAACAAATGTTGAGAAAATGGAAAGCATTGGGATTGCTAATTTTGAAACATTTCAAAACTAAATTTGGTTATATTTATTTTTGTAGGTGGAAAATATCATCTCAGGGAAGATATTTTACTGTGCCTAAAACACTAAATATATATGTTTAGATATTTGTTCACTATCAAACATAAAACCAATTATTTGCTGAACTAATGATAAAACTAATTTTTTAAAGAAATCTCCTCCTCCCCATACAGAGAACTATGGCTTCATGTCTTCGTGCTGAGCTCTTTCGAAATCCCAGCCCATAATCTTCTAAATAATTTTCTAAAAAGGTGACAGGATTTTTCGACAATATTGAACACTCCATTGAACCTTCTATTGCAACATTTGGGAAATTAAAGTAATCCAACATTTTTGAAAAAAAAATGCCTACTGTTTAATGGCTACAGAGGAATTTAGAATCCTAAATTTTTCTTTTTTTTTTCTTTTACATAATCTCAAAGATGAAATTCATGATGAAATGACCACTTTTCCCATGTATTTTATCAGCTAAACGCTCACTGCTTTTAAGTACTAGTATAACTACAGCTGCTTGAACTATGTATCACATACATAGTATTTGTTGTAATTTCTACTTTATTTCATCAAGCGGATTGTTTGTAGAAAATGCCTCATTTCTGAAAGTCTGATTGCTTTTTCATAAGTCTTTGCTATATAGTTCGAGTAAATAGTTTTCAACCTGCTGCATGGATATTTCATGAACAGCAGGAATACTTCATATTTATACATTTTTTACATGTTCAAAGCACTGAACAGAAATTAATTAAGTAGGACAGAATTTTCAAAAGTGTCTAAAGGAATTAACTCCCTGGCACCCCTTGAAATCAACTGGAGTAAGCAGTTATCCCCCTGGGAATGTGGAAATTTCATTTGCAATCATAGTAAGTCCTCACTGATGGTATCTACTACTCACCATTTTAGGTACAAACTAGTTGAAATATATGCGCAAGTAAAAGTCCCAAGATCAGATTCAGTGAAAGGCACAGGTAGGTCTTAAAATTGAAAGGTTTCCCTCTAGTTATAAGCACGAGAGTTACATTATATCTCTTGACAAAATGATGTCACAGCCATTAAAGAGTGGGGATAAAGCTATTTGCAATGTCTGAGTTTAGCCAAATAGAGCTAACTCGTTAGGTTTCTCCAGTAGCTAAAGAGAGACTTAGACACAGCAAGGGTGAACCTTTCTTGGGTTCTCCGAACGGGGGGATGCACTGCTTCATGGTCATGCGAAATTTCTAGATCTTATTTCAGAATATTAYATCCCATACAAAGAATGACTGAAATTAAAAGAAATTGGAGGTTAGATAAAGAAGATAATAAAGCGATGCAAAGCAAAGCATCTCAGGTTAACCTAACAGTATTTTTTCTTTTGTTTTTGTTTAGTATTGTTACTGAACAATCTGAAAAATATTTTTGACTCAACTCTACGTAGTATTTCCCACACCCCAATTTTTTTCTTTTTATTTCACTAGGCCTGGAAAGCATTATTATACTCAGCTGTATTTGACTTTAAACTGAGCTACTTCAGTAGGGTGACTTTATTATTAATAGTTGTTTAAAAATTACAGCTCCTTTATAATATATGGACTACCTCCTTGAGAATCACATCTRAGTTGCTTTTTTCTTCTTTTTCCCCCCTTTTTGAGATGTCTGTCCCAGGCTTAATCAACTAGCTCATTCTAAAATGTAATTTACATCACTCAAATGGCTCTGAATTACGTTGTACTTAYAGAAGCACAGTGAAATGGGAAATGCAAATTTGAATTCATGTAAATTTTTAAAAGTGAACACTAATCCTTCTGGGACTCTGGATTTGACAAAAAAATTATATGAATGATATATGCTCAGTAAAAGCAGTGCTGATAAGGAGCCCCATCCTGATCGGYTTTGAGCATGTGAACAGCAAAAGCCTGATTTTCAGATATTTTCATGCTCCACCTCAGACAGGGATGAAGAGAAAAGCGATGAAGGTGACTCTGAGCTGCCTTTTTACTCCCTACATTGCTGGCCTAGATATCTCAGATTCAAATGAAAGCACCATCTTTCCAGCTGCTATTTCCACACCCTCTTTTCTCATTATTTGTATGCTCTAGACACCAAGGTTAGCTACAGAGGGATGCCACATGGCCACAATCCTGGTCACCCCTCTCACTAGAAGCCAGGGGCACATCCTATGGACATCGCTCAYAAAATGTGCAGACAAGGCCTTCTACCCCAAGAGCTCTGCAACCAGGATTTATTACTCTATTTAAAGGCCTCTTCATGTTATAAGAATGACCTTTGCATAGGCTGGGCTSAGGTCCTATCGAATTACAGTCATTATGGACAAAATGACTGCAGGTTATATTAAATCAGTATTTCCAAAAGCTATTACTGCCACCGAGCAAGGCACTAGAAAGACCTCTGCTGGGATTCTAGATACAATTCTCATCCCTCCATATTCAGGAAGGACTGAAAAAGAAGYGAAAATAACCAGAAAGAACCTGACTGAAAGATGAAAACAGCTTACCTTGTTCAGCACAGCCAACTGGAAGCTCAGAGTTTTGTTTGCTTTCCTTTYAGAAATACCTTGGCAAAGGTAAGCACTAGGAGTAAAACGCTATTTAAGCCAATAAAGTTGGCCAAAGTTGTGTAACTTCTACACAACAGACTGGAACTAACTTTAGGTAAGAAACATGAAAATGAGTAGTATAAAGAATTTTTGAGGATCCTCTCAAAAGAAGATATGAAAGAAAAAGTTCTGCCAGCTTGTGGGAAAGGAATATTTGATATCTGACATGGTAGCCTGTGACATCAGGGAATGAGCAAGGATGATCCAGAAGATCTGTTCTAGTCTGTTATTGCTGTGGTCTCTCAAAAGAAAGAAAAGAAATTAGAATGTTATAAAGCAGGTTTCCTTACTTTTTTTTTTTTTTTTTTTTT
>NW_028186239.1:83965-133854 GCF_003343005.1 Rhea americana
GTATTTATTTGCATTGAAAGTCCAAGGATGTTTGSTATGATGGGAATTAAGGAAATAGGAACATCTCACAGATTGTTAGCGCTGGGATTTGAATATGTCATTACCATACTTCTTAATTATTTCTCGATCTATTTGCATAATGAAAAATGGAAGAGTTTCTTTTCAATAATAGCAACTATAAAACTGTACCTGTCACTCCTCTACAGGGACTTTACTGTTCTAAAGACTAAAGGCTGAAATTTTAGAAATAGCTAATAAAATATAGAATGAAAAACTAAACAAGATAAGAGTGCAACATAGGTTCTCTTCAGAGATATTCATGATTTATACAGGGGTAACACTATATAATAATTAACAATAATTAACATTACCAATGATTTTATCATTACCAATATTTTTAACTTTAATTTCTTGACGCATAAATGAAGAAGAGTATAGAAACCTATATCTTTGCAGCTAAAATGTCTAAGTGACTGAACAAGTATCTTGGTGATCTTGCTCTTGTTTTACTACTAATAGTAAAACAATAGTACATAGTAATGCCTGACCTGAAAAGGTTGTGAAGGTTTGTACATTCTACTAGTACTTTATTCTAGCCTCACTTAGATGGAAGAAACCTTTTATTGATTGCATATCTGTCTTGTTTGAAGATCATCAGCCAGGACATTACACACATTCCCAGGCTTTAACAGAAGAAAATTCATTTTTTGGTGTTTGGTAGAAATGAGGYACAGACAGGCAGAAATCAAAACATAAACTATCAATTATATTAACTCTCCAGATATATATGTAATTTTATACTTAGCACCTGAATAACTACGATGAGTAGATTTGTGCTTGCGTTATTGTGGTGGGCACCTGCCCTATGAGGAACGGCTGTGAGAGCTGGGCCTGTTTAGCCTGGGCAAGAGAAGACTGAGGGGGTATCTTATCAACGTGTACAAGTACCTGAAGGGAGGGTGTCAAGGGGAGAGGACAAACTCTTTTCAGTTGTCCCCTGTGACAGGACAAGAGGCAATGGGCAGAAATTGAAGCACAGGAAGTTCCGCCTGATCGTGAGGGGGAATTTCTTCCCTGTGAGAGTGACGAAGCCCTGGACCAGGTTGCCCAGAGAGGTTGTGGAGTCTCCTTCTGTGGAGCTATTGAAGACCCACCTGGATGCAACCCTGTCTAACATGCTCTATGTGACCCTGCTGAGCAGGGGGGTTGGACTAGACGATCTCAGGAGGTCCCTTCCAAGCTTACCAATTCTATGACTCTATGATTTCAGGCAGAAGGTTCCTATATGATACTCAGCGAATGCCCCTGGGAATAGTCACAGTCCCTGCAGTCATGCTACGTACAGCCAAGCTAGCTCCGGACGAGCGCCATACCAAYGCCATACAAAGGCAGCAGCCTGCATCGTGAAAACAGAGCAGCAGTGTCGCTGTAAAATACATTTGAAACAATTAGTCTGACCACTCAACTATGTAGCCGTTTGGGCTTTGTAGCCCAAATAGAGTGCTGTGCTAATGTGACTATGCTKCTTCCAGTTTTGGATCTGACTAAGGAAACAGCACTGCGTGCTGCACACGTATCCCYGTGGTTCTCCATCTGCGACACAGTTATAGTGCTTCCCTCCTTCACCGAACGGTTTTGCGGGTAAATGGGCATGAGGTGCACAGTGAGCGAGTAATGACAGCTATGGGAATAATCTAAATGGGCGGGAGAACTGCTGGACCACAGGCAGTGACCTCAGAAACCCGCATGGGTCTCCAAATAAAGGCTACTGGCCATTATCACCTGTCATTCATTTGCYGGATTGCAAATTATTTCCTCCCCAAAACAAAACGGTTAACAACTTAGCTGCTTGGCCATGTGTCTGTAGCCAATGAGAGGATTTTTTCCCTCATTACATCATGTTATAGACCAGCTAGGAAAGAAGGAGGAAGGAGAGCAGCTGGGATAATAAGGATATTCATTACACCTGCATAAACAAATATTTCAGAACACTCAAAATTTACCAAATTCACTCCTGAAGAATGGAGAAGATGGTCAACTTCAACTACTGAGCAGCATCAGGAATATTAACAGATTAAAATTATCTCAGTCACCCAATAAAAAGGGTCAGAATGAGCCCCAAAGAGAAGGCTAAGCAATTCCTAAAATAATTTCTCCGGTAATTAGAGCAAGCGAGTTCTCATTTATTGGTACAAATGTACTGGGTATCTAGTTCAAAGAGTTTTGCAGCCTGGTGTTTGCCAGCTGGGAGAGCACACACCCAGAAGCAGTTATATTTTTAGTCTCTGTTTCATGATTTAGAAGAGTTATGTGCAAATCTGAAGCACATAACTACCCMTATATAAAACGTATCCTAGCCTTCCCTGCATGTCACACTCTCTCCTCTTGTTTTGACTGAATTCTGGTCACAATAACCACATTCTACAATTATTTATAATTTTCTCTGTGTGAGTTTCTCTTGTTTCCCTGTCCTGTGACTTTAGAAATGCTAATACTTAGATAAAAAAAAMCCTGCATGATGAAAGAATAAGAAAGAGAGAGTCTCTGTATATCCTAAAAGCTAAATAAATACTAGCAAATAAGACAGGATTAGGACATGGCTTAACTGTTGACTGGGGATCATGCATAATACTTCAAGGTGGGGTGACACTCACGCTGGTGAACACTCTTCTAGCCAATGCATAGGAGAAGTCAGGGAATAGCCAACTGCCTAGCTAGCAGTTTGGATGAAACCACTCCGCTTTGGAAAGAGATTTGAGCCACGTGGACACAAATCAGCGCAAGCCATTTGGCCCAAGGTCAGAGCACAGTCCTCACCCTCTTTCAGCTGCTAGTACAGATGCAGCCACTGCAGCTAGTGTAGCACCACTGAAGACCTGCAGGTTTTCTTGTCTCAGATGGATGAAAGACGCTTAGCTGATTCTAGATCCACAGCACCTACAAAAATAAAAGCTTCCCAGTTTGTCTGTCTGTCTTTGCTGTTGTATGGTATTAATAGGATTCCTATCAACTCACACTTAAAGGCGGCTTCTGAACAGGTGACCAGAGAGTGGTGAATACAGCATTCATGCCTGATTCCAAATTAGGATGTGATTTCAGAAAGCACTGGTTTTCCCCACGCCCTTGTCTAGGTTTCCAAGGAAAGGAAGGTGCCATAAGGTAGAAGAATGACACATTGTGGAGGTGCCTATCTCTGTGCATCAACTACAGAGGCCTAGAGCCTAGTTAAGCCTAGATGAACCAGTGTATGGTTAAAGTGAGATGACACAAATCCCACTCCGATTTGATTTGCATATTAAGCTGACTCTTCACCGAATGTAAGGATTCAATAGGCACAGACACATCCTGACTCCTGCACAGATGATCTCCTTCGAATGAGACTTATTAAACAATCTGAGGATCTCTATTTCTTGGGGAGCACTGGATATGTGCAAAAATAATGGCAAGAGGAATATCAGACCACAAACAATTCTCCAGGATATCTGTATCCATCAACATTTCTAAATGGAGAAGAAAATGCTTAGGAAAAAAAATGAAAAAAAATTATTGCTTGACCTCCATGGAAAACAAAAATGTTCTGATTGTCAGAGTCTCAACTTGTCTTAAACTTGTTCAGTACTCCAGATTAAAGAWATCTGAAGGAGATTACACTTCTCTTCTAGGTTTTATAGAGAAAGGTATATTTAAAAGATGTATTTTAAGTAAGGGACTGTAGTAATACAACCAAACWGAGAGAAGTACTGCAATAAAATAAAATGTAACAGGAAAGCAATTAGCATATAAAAATAAATGTGAGRAAAAAAATGAATAATCTAGCCTAAAAAACAGAGAAGACAGACACAGAAATCATTCTACCAATTAAAAAATGATTAGATTCTCCRTGCAAGTGGTTTTCCTTAGATGAATTTTTTCTGTTTTAGTGCAAAGTCTCCTTATTAACAGAAATAGCAATGATTATTACAAGTAATAGTAATAAATGTATAAGTAATTTCTTATCTATTGTGGATTATCCTATTGTGTACAAAAAAGGAAAAACAAAGGGGAAAAAACATTAAAACAATGAATCTACTGCGAATATGTTATGTGAGAACATAAATATTTTCTAATTCATGCTATGTCTAAAACAACAACACTATTAAATGTAATTTAACCCCACTTCATAGATCCTATAGCTCTATAAGAAAACTATAGATTTTTCAGTGAAATCYCTTTGAAACAAGTTGAGGATGATTCAAAGTAATTAACAAAACGGTGCCTGTATTTGACTTTTCAACGCATTTCTGCAAYGGGGCAATATATTCTTTTGGAATATTTTTTCTATGTACAAATCAACAGAAGAGTCCAGAGTGCAGTCCTCACTTGGTGTAAGTTGCTGTATAAAATTATCCCAGTTTACCTCAGCCAACRAATCACCCTATGGTGTGGTTTTAATTAAGAAAGAATATATTGAAATTTTATCTAAAGCTTAACTGCCCTCTTCAGAATTCTTTTGTCCAGACGAGACAGCCTACAGCATCATGATATACTTTCTTGTGAAATTTTTAATATTTCCTGTTTCRGGTCTAGTCAGAAGAAAATTTGAATTTCTCTTAGTAGATTGACAATTTGAATTACAATGAAAACAGCAGTGGAGGGGGAAGAAAAACATAAATTGGAAGGAGTTGCCTATCTGGCAATCAAGTACAGATGTCTTTTATTTTTCTTCTGTAAAATGTGTTTGACATGGAAATCAATAAGATAATAAATGCAAAAGCCGTTTTTCCAACCACACAAATAGTGCTTATACAACAACTTATATGACGCTATTAGGATCCAACTTAGAATAGAATTTCACTGCAAACTGTTTTGTAAAGCACTATATATATATAATATTATCTAGTTCTTTGATGATACTTTCCTGTAATTGTCTTCATTACACTGAAATAAAGTGGAGCAGCATTACTGTGCCCATTTTCCAAATAGTGAAAAAGAGCCAGGGTGGAAAAATCAATTTATCAAACATCATGCAGTAAAACAGTGGCAGGGTTATTAGCAGAACTAAAATTCTCAAGGTCCTGATGCATTATAGTGTTCCTCAAAACATGTCACTAAGACAGACTACTGCAAATCCTACATGCTACCACTAGGTCTTTCACAGCATAGCACAGCAAATTCAGAGTATTGTCTGCTACCTTGAAAGATTTAAGCAGGTGTGGATTATATTAGGTATATCTACACACAAAAAAAACTCAAAGCATGAGAGCAAGGTCCTTTTTCATAGAGGAATACAATGTGGCTATGAGAGYACATCTTTTAAGGAGATGGAAATATCTAGAGGTTGGTCCAAGATGGGATATGTTTAAAGCATATATTAAATTGAGGTCAGAGCCCTAGGTGTTTCCCAGTCAAATTGCTACATTCCTGATCCTAACCCATAACTTCTTAAAACTTATGCTGACCTTCCTTGCTTTATTCTACCATGCAATAGCAGTGGGAGATTATCACAGTTCTGATGCAGGCTGGGAAGCTGTCCCATATAGCTGCCAGGGCTGCCCAGACTTGCCTCCTCAAGCAGAAGGAAGAAGGAAATTCTTTCTGGAGTTTCAGCTGCAGGAAAACACCAGTTCTCCCTTACATACCTGGGTTGCAGAATAGCATCAGCACCCAAGTGGTAGCTAGTGGCACAGGTGTCTAGCAAAAATCACAGCCTGCCTGTCATAGCGAGGTGAAGGAAAATTCATGTCCTATCAAGGCTACTATCCTGTTCAACTTTTTCATCAACGACCTGGATGAGGGGACAGAGTACCTCCTCAGCAAGTTTGCAGATGAACCCAAGCTGGGAGGAGTGGCTGACACACCCAAGGGCTGTGCTGCCATTCAGAGAGACCTGGACAGGCTGGAGAGTTGGGCGGAGAGGAACCTCCTGAGGTTCAACAAGGGCAAGTGCAGAGTGCTGCACCTAGGGAGAAATAACCCTAGGCACCAATACAAGCTGGGCGCTGACCTTGTGGAGAGCAGCTCTGCAGAGAAGGACCTGGGAATGCTGATGGATGACAAGCTGACCATGAGCCAGCAATGTGCCCTTGTGGCCAGGAAGGCCAATGGTCTCCTGGACTGCATTGAAAGCAGTGTTGCCAGCAGGTGGAGGGAGGTGATCCTGCCCCTCTCCTCAGCCCTGGTGAGGCCTCATGTCAAGTCCTGTATCCAGTTCTGGGCTCCCCAGGACAAGACACACATGGAGCTACTGGAGAGAGTYCAGCACAGGGCTACGAAGATGACCAGAGGGCCGGAGCACCTGCCCTATGAGGAACGGCTGCGAGAGCTGGGCCTCTTCAGCCTGGGCAAGAGAAGACTGAGGGGAGATCTTATCAATGTGTACAAGTACCTGAAGGGAGGGTGTCAAGGGGACGGGGACAAACTCTTTTCAGTTGTCCCMTGTGACAGGACAAGAGGCAATGGGCAGAAGTTGAAGCACAGGAAGTTCCGCCTGACTGTGAGGGGGAATTTCTTCCCTGTGAGAGTGACAGAGCCCTGGACACGGTTGCCCAGAGAGGTTGTGGAGTCTCCTTCTGTGGAGCTATTGAAGGCCCACCTGGATGCAACCCTGTCTAACATGCTCTAGGTGACCCAGCTTGAACAGGGGGTTGGACTAGATGATCTCCAGAGGTCCCTTCCAACCTTACTGATTCTATGGTTCTATTCTATGCTAGTAGGTATGTCTTCTCAGATGAACTTCTTGAAGGTGGACAGAGCAGCAATGGTAGTTCGATGGCTGAAGTTCCACAGAGACCAGCAGCTGCCCGAAGCWTTACTGATTTGTAGCTGGAAGCCAAGGTGCTCTCCTTTGGCACTAGTCAGCACTATTGAATATGCAGACTGCAGTCTACAGAGACAAAATTTAAAAATCATTCCAAATCAACATGCAGTTTTCCCCCAGACTAGAGAGAAGGTTAGAGAAAATAAATCACATGAAACCAGTGCTAGTCAGATCACTTAATGCATGACTGGTAAGTATGTAGAAATTACAATGTGAGGAAAGGGAGCCTGACTAGACTGGAATGGATATTATAGCAGGCACAGGTCAGGAAATGCAAGATAAGGAAATATRTAACACAGTCCTTTAATACGAGCATTAAATGTAGGATGATCCCCTTTAACTGGCATTGTGTCAGCTCCTTTCAAGGCCCCTTCAAGACCCTTTCAAAGGGATTTAGCGACCCTTCTTTTAAAATAAGGTGCAATAAGGAATATGAGTACCCAAATAATAAGGTACTTCAACACCCTAATAATTTTAATCCTCTTTCCAACGGAACAAAATCCATACCTCTCTACTAGGTACCTTAGCTCATCAATGCATAGAGCTGTAGGGCATCAAATGGGAAGCACTCTGTAAATGAGGAAGCCTAGGCCAGCCAAAAGGGGTTATCATGGGGCAGAGATTTGTTACAGCATCTGTCTCTCAGGTATCCAGGTCATATTTCTCTCCATGAATCGGGTCATTCCTACAGCAGAAGCTTTTCTCCTTTCTGTTGGAGTACAGAGCTTGACTCACTTTCATTTCAAAACACAGAAGATAAAGGTGGCTATAGCATCCCTCTCTAATACAGTAGTCAGTGGTTACAGAACTTAATCAGGAAACAGAAGATCTGGATTTAATGTCAGTTTACGCCTAAGGCTGTTAAAACCGTCATTCAGCAGAGTACCTGAAATACTGGCCAGATCCTTGCTCTAGAGGCTCCTTCTGCATTTTAGTCAGTGACAATTAATGTCAGTACAGTTATAGACCTGAGATTAAAGCCCAACCTCTCTCCAATGAGTGCCTTAATCAGCAGGTTAGTGAGTCATGTACCCATCTGAGCTCCCTTGGCATGACTTGTGGTACCCAGGGGACATTAGAAGTAAGGTCTCCAGAGTTCAGCTGCTAGTGAGAGGTAATAGCTGAATGGGTTTTCCAGGACTAAATTTTGGAACATATACAGCTRAATTCTGCTTGGAAGTCTTATTTTTGGTACCTAAATCATATTTTGAACCTGACCTTTTTTTAAGAAGTATAGCATCATTAGTCTCTGTGTTTTATTCTAACTGTCAGGAGGAATTAATTGTAATCCATTTGCTGAAGTTCACTTCTATAGAATCTAAATCTAATTATAACTCTGAAGTTCACTCCATCCCATTATCAGAGTATAAAGGCCTTACAGAGTCAATGCAAAAGGAACATGTTTTCAGCAAATCCCTTTTCCCTTGTTACTGAGAAATGGAAGGTAGCTGCTATTCATATTGATTTGAGGATTTCCTAAAGTTCCTCTAACACTGAGTTTCTTGTAGAGCRTGGACATGAAAATAAAATGTGGGCTTTTGGAATGACTAATTTGATATCCATGAATTTTCATGTCAGACTTGTGTGAATAAAACTCAGCTATCGCTGCTGCAAGTGTCTCAGATGATAGTAAAATACCAATAGATATTTCTTCTCCTTAAAGGTTGATGTAACCTCATGGCAACACCCATTAATACCTTGATTTTCTCCAATAACTTTTCTTCAGTGACTTCAAAGCACCTGCTACTTCTGACCAGCCCTGTGAGAGAGGCAGCGGATTTATATGAGAGACTCTTCACAAGTAATGAGTATATGTTGTGAAAAGCAATGAACATGAAAGAAAGCACAATGTTACACAACAGTTTACGAGAGGCTTTAAAAAGACTTGGTTATCCTGTTGAATTCTGTACAAGTCTATTGAGAGAAAGTGCTTGATCCAGCCTCTGAGCCTTTCAGTGAAAGACAAGGGATTCCCATGAAATAAATGTGTAATGCCCCCAAATGCCAGTTATTTCAGTGTGAGTGAAACATTAGCAGCAGTTCAGTAGTGTTCCTCAGATGCAAATGAAGGCTGAGTCCTTCTGACAATAAGTTCCCCAGTGAGTTTACAGTGGCAATGGTGAGAAAAAATATCATTTTGCTTGTCTTTTGACCACATCTGACATAGTATCAATATGATAAAATAAGCRGGGCCCCCTGCAGTGGTATTCTTTTCTCTGCAGACTCACTTTTCAGCATGCATCTTTTCAAAACACTTTGTTCTGGTTCATAGCAATCTGAGTATGAAACTCAAGCATCTCAGGTATCTAAAACTACAAACAGTGCCTTGTAAGAATTTTCCCAATAAAAGCTGTGAATCAGAATCACTTACGATCATGAAAATGTGAAGAAATTTCATTTAATTTCACTATATATCCTACAACTCAAAAAGGAAGTCATACTATTGATACTTGAATAACCACCTGAACTGCAGACATCAGTCCAAAGGAGCAGGTTTCAGGAGCTACTGCTTGACCTGAAGTATTGGAAAAATTCTAAACTTTTCTGGAAGAAGGGATGCAACATTTAAAATCTGAAACTAAATGGGACAGACGTTTTTCTATGCATAATGCCATTGCTTAACCAGTTTCAAGCTGAAGATCTGCTCCACTGCATGTATTCACCCGTTGTTTGTGACTTCTCATCAATGACCTGGTCTGCAAATCTTTGTGAAAAATATAGTATTCCAGAAAATGTGACCATGATAGCCATACAAGGGGTTAAATCATCAGGTGCTATATATTGCTTCTGATGTTTTATGATGAAATGAGGAAGCAGTCACAATGCTCTGAATTTCTGATCACTTTTTCCTGCATAGGAATCAGAGGACCTACTAGGACCTGTTCTCTATGGAACTTAACGAGTACAGCCACATTGACTTAGGCTGACCTGCACCGAGTCACATAATCAAAACATAGGATCATTGTCTGCAGTAGATTTTGTTAGCTGAAGAGAAGGAAAATTGTATTACTACTTGTGACCAAATTACACGAGGTAATGACCTTAATTTCATAGCACAGGAAGCTCAGTGTTTTAGCCTATATTATTATTATTTTCATCATTAACAGCTATGGAAAGATCAAATGAAACCATTCACAAATGAAAAAAAATRAAGAAATCACTCTTTTAAAGAGAAAAAGATAATTTAAATTATTTGAAACAAATTCATCTTCCTAATAGCTGTGTGAATAAGTATGAATGTTTTGTTTTAGTGCAGAAGCACCAAAGGAGTATGAACTGACCAGTAGGGCAATATAGTTAAAGCTTTTCATATGTACTTATAGGATTTCCCATGAAAAATAACCTGAGAGGTTACTGTGGATAACTTGGCAAGTGTACTAAAACAGAGTAAAGTCTGCAGAGCCAAGATATTCAAATACAGTATAAAGCATTAATGGATAGTGTAATTCTGTAGTAGTGAATTCGACTGTGGTTGCCTAACATTAGGAAAAATCTAAGTGAGATTACAAAACTCACCACGGTGCAAAATAAAAGGCTATGGACASAGCATAAATAGAGGTTGGAATTGCTTAGCTGGGTAAGGAGGTGAGTTTTAGGAGATTTTACTATCAAAATTATGAAGGACATGCTGCACAGGGAATAGTAGAGTTAAATTAAATTGGAAGTGAATTTAGAATAAAAAAAGAATATACATCTATATGCAATCTGTATTCAGCAATTTGGGTTTTATTGTTGAAGGAGGTATGTGATTTAAATACTGTGGCAGAAATTTTAAAGGGTTGGATAATTTTATGGCCACTAATAACATTTGTCGTTATGTATGTTGCCATAATGATAAGGATAATCAACTCTCATACTATAGAGCATAAAGTTATCATCTGTGGGGATCTGGGAGATTTTTTTCTAGCTATTAGGGGTCCATTAATGAATTTCCTCATTCATTTCTGCTAATCAGTCTGGTGACGCACCCTCCAACCTACATAGGCCAATTCTTAGCTTCAAAGAAATTTCGTTGGACTGGCCAGGAGTGATGTTTGATTAGGTGAGTATGTATCCAACTCTTTTTTGTAAATCCTCCTTTTGGGAATAAGGGAGGTTACTTTACCATAAATCAAGAAATGAAGAAAAGGATGTCACTAAAATTAATTTAGCAGAGTGGCTAATATGCTTGTCTGCATGAATTTGTTTAACATATTAAATGTGCCTTATGCCTTGAACTGAGAGGGGGAGCTGCACGTAGACAGTATTGATCAGTTTGTGTTGCTCCAATAGAATCACCTTAATTGGGCAGTGCCAGCGGCAGGAGAAATTTATCTTGAATCAATAACTTACTGGCAATAAGAGTTTGATGGTGGAAGTATAATGTGAACTGACAAAAGCTTAAGACATTATTTTGATAACAAGTTTTATGGTAGTGCTTCAGGAACTGTTAGGAATTGAAAACATGGCCCCAGATGAAGAGGTGCTGAAAAATAGTAAGATATTTCACTACCTCATGCTGAGCCTTTCTTTCAGTATAATACATAAGATTTTACATCAAAATATTGCTATACTGCACCTAATTCATTATATTCTGTGTTTAGAAGAATTTTTGGCTTCATCATCCCTTGATGATTCAGCTAGATCCATATAATTCTGAAAAGAAGTTTTTCAGACTTGTAGCAGATAATTCTTTCATTAATAAATTTGATAATTGGAGGTGGAAGGAATTGGTTTCCTGAAAGTAAAATTTTTGAGTTGCTTAAATCTAAAGTGTGGGGTGAAGTGAATTTCCAAGGAAAAAAAAAAAAAAAAAAAAAATTTTTAATTTTATAAAAAAAAAAAAGAGGGGGAAAAAAAATATAAAAAAAAAAAAAAAAAAAAAAAAAAAAAAAAAAAAGCTATTTTCTCATCTCTGTTTTTAATTTCTCTATTTAAGTTGATATTAATCATTTTAAATTAATTTTTGAAAGACTGAACGTGCATATAGCAATAAAAAAAGAGAAAAAGATCACAAAGTAACAAAAGTTACAGAGCTCAGAATAGAATTGATTTCTGCATCTCAAAGAACTTAAAGGTAGACTTTACTGGTACTAGATATTAAGTAAGCCCTTTGTAAGCAATCATATGGTTTGAAGTTTTAACTTAATTGAACTTGAGCTTCAGACTCTTGGCCATCTCAAGCTTTAAAAATGTGTGAAAAAAGATGACAGGGCTTAATGTGAATCACTTTTTTGAATTAGATTTCATAACTCGCTTCCCCTCCCTCTTYTTTTTTCAAACAGATTAACAAAGTTTGAAAAAGGTATGCAGCATTTGATATTCTTGGCTCCAACTCTGTCTACTGATGAATGTGTGGAGAAAAAAGACAAACTTTCAGAGCAGCAGCAGAACCTGCAGCTTCCTCTGACTTGACTTCTGAAAATCAGTCATCACTTTAATGAGATCCTAAATATGAATATGGGCTCTGCAGGTGTAATCCACACCCCTTTCACTTCCATATTAACTTACCACTTCCCCTCCTCCCTTGAGATATATTGAGTTTCTATTTCCCCTTAACCCTACTCTCTTTCTCCAATCTTGGTGATCTCAGCACTACCAAAGTACAGCTCCATTCGTATATACATAGCTATAGCTATTCAGGTTCCCCTCTGAAAAAGGCTGGTTGTTCATTCGTCTGCTCCACTGAATTTTCTATAGCTGCAACAATAGAAATTTTCTGCACAAATTTTGCTTCTTACATTCCTGTTAAATGTCTATAGAAGAATTGAATTCAGCTCCAGTCTCATGMGATGAGAGAGCAGAACCCAGAATGTATACATTGCATCCATCCTTCCCATGCAGCCAAACGCAGCAGCCTGGAGGCCAAGACTCAGCAGGTCACATTTGGCCTGTGAATATTTCTCCCCATGATGAAACGGCTATCTGAATACTGAAATGACTTTCAGGCTACAGAGACATGCTGCATTTTGCARGGAAGATGTGATTGTTTTGACTACATATAGTGTATCCAGCTTGGCTTTTAGCTATCATGTGGTTTCCTGCAGGTCTTGCATCATCTCCTCCAGTCCAGTGTGGATGTCTTGAATACCCTACGGATTTCCAAACCACACCAGGGACCTGGCACAGAGCATCACAGAGAGAGCAAGAACGATTGGCACCCAAAGTTCAGCAAGGGTCAGGCTCAATGCATGTACCCCTTCTATGAGTTTCTATGRTCACTGATCCTAGGAGAGCCACTACACCCACAAAGCAGACAAAMCCAGAGTGGAAAAATATACCTGTGCCTCTTAGACGTGCCCTGCGAGGGGCGTCACCTGCTGGCTTTTAGACCCAAGGAGGAGAAGGATATGAGAGCTCTGAATAAAGATTTACTTATGGCAAATAATAATAGCARGAAAAAGCTAACACAAAGCCAAGGTTAACTGAAACATATAATTAAACTTCACATTTGCTTTAATAAAATACAATATTGACTTTGCTCTTTAAAGTAGATTAGGTTGTTGACATTACAGCAGTACAATAAACAAACTGCTAAGCCTTTTACTAGCAGAACAGAAAATTAAAGCTGGTTATGACAAGCCAAATAAAATGAGTTTATTCAGGACTGTATAAATCATCAATAAGAATTTCTAATCACTCGCCTCCAAAAAGCTAGATTATTTGATCCGCAACAAAACTGGGGCTGTGTCAGCAAGTTGGATGCAAATCAAACAACATTCAGACATCTCAAAAATTCTGAAAGTATGTGCCTGGAATACAAACGAAGGCCAGAAATTCAGTGAGGCCATCTTAGGGCTGTGGAAAAATGAATTAAAGCTGTTTTTTACACTGAGATGTGGTTATTGAAACAGAAGTCTCTCATCAGCATGGTATATTACAGCTAAAACGTCACTCCTAGCTTTCTAGTCTTATTTTCTAAGTATGTTATTTTTACAAAGACTTTTCTTTGTTTGATGCATGCATTTTATATACAGTACAAAGCTAAATTGTTCATTTTGATGCTTTATCACATAGTATTACCTTTTAATACAAAACCACATGGTTGCTGAAAAAGTCTACTGTAATTTAGGGCTTGCCAAGCACAATAGTGCGCTTTGATGCATRTATTTTATATACAGAGTCTGATTGTAATGCTTGTGATCAATAAAGATGTTCACTCAGGCATGGAGTGAATTTGTGAGCTATTAATATTTTATTATCTAGTTCCCTAAATCATAGTCCACTCCTGCCTCCATAAAATGCATTTTCTAGATTTATTCATATGTATAAAAAAGGATTAAGAGCAAAATAAAAATAACATTAAAACATGTAATTCCAAGATAATTCCAACAAATATAATGCAGAGATTCAGATGCAGCAAAAAACTATTTCCTTACATTTACTTGAATCCRGATTTGGCCAGAGTTATTCATAATGTATGATGAAGGTTGAAGGGTTCATCCATTTGCAAAAGAGACATCCCTATTTTTCACTCTGCAACAATTTATTTTAAAAGGACCAAGCTTAAGCACTTGCTAAAGCTTYCCTTATTTAGGTCTGCATTTGAGCATCAGCAGATGGTTTACTGATTTTTTTATATAGATATGGATATAGACAGACAGATATAATTAATATATATATATTATATCTATATATAACATATATGCACTGAAAGAAAATTTTGAAGAAAGCATGCTGCTTTAGTCTTCCTCTTAATCGTGAATATGACAGGCATATGGAAGACRTAGAAGCTTCAGAGACTTCTGTTGCTTAATGACTCCTTTCCATGTTACTGTGTGAGACAGAGCTGAGAATAAAGCAGGTGTATGGCCAAATGATCTTTTGACTACAGTATGAGAAGGGGTGACAGAATACTAAATGAAGAAGAAAAATAAGGCAGGGATGTAATGTGGAAAATTAAATATGGCTAAAGGGAGATTGTGTCAGATTAGCTTGCTAAATTTTGTTTTTCCAGACAAAAAGATTGAGGTGCATCTTAAGCYTTTGAACGTGAGTGATTCCTTTGGTTCCGTACAAAAAGGAAAATTATTTTAATTGGAGAAAGTAGAAATTGTAAAGAGGTTAGAGGACAGGTGAAAKTGCAAAAGGCAATTGGTTGTGCAAATGACAATCAGTTGTCTCCAAAAGGGGGAAATGTTAATCTGGAGGAAGGTTACCAGTRGAGTTCAAAGTTTAGACTTGACTCCTTCCTTAAATGATCTTATTGATCATGATACGAAGCCAAGGAATGTAAGAATATCTTAGAGTGAGAAGATTTTTTTTTTTTTAGATAAAAATCATATCTCACAGGAGAAAAATGGATGATAATATGAACTGGACTAATCAGAACTTTTTTTGTGACCTGAGGGCTCATCACCCAAGGCAGAGGACACACGAGGCACTGTGAGCTACAAGTGTGATGTTATTAGGGAAATCCTGCTTAACCAACCTGATAGCCTTCTCTGATGGCATGACTGGCTGGGTAGATGAGGGCAGAGCAGTGGACGTTGTGTACCTTGACTTCAGMAAGGCTTTTGACACTGTCTCCCATAACATCCTYCTGGAGAAGCTCAGGAAGCGTGGGTGAGACGAGTGGACAGTGAAGTGGATTGAGAACTGGCTGAAAGGCAGAGCTCACAGGGTCATCATCAGTGGCGTGGAGTCTAGTTGGAGGCCTGTGGCTAGTGGYGTCCCCCAGGGCTCAGTCCCAGGTCCCATCCTGTTCAACTTCTTCATCAGTGACCTGGATGAGTGGACAGAGTGCCTCTTCAGCATGTTTGCCGATGATCCCAAGCTGGGAGGAGTGGCTGACACACCTGAGGGTTGCGTTGCCATTCAGAGAGGCCTAGGGAAGAGAAGACTGAGGGGGGATCTCATCAATGTGTATAAGTACCTGAAGGGAGGGTGTCAAGGGGAYKGGGACAAACTCTTTTCGGTTGTCCCGTGTGACAGGACAAGAGGCAATGGGCAGAAATTGAAGCACAGGAAGTTCCRCCTGAKCGTGAGGGGGAATTTCTTCCCTGTGAGAGTGACGGAGCMCTGGACCAGGTTGCCCAGAGAGATTGTGGAGTCTCCTTCTGTGGAGCTMTTSAAGGCCCACCTGGATGCAACCCYRTCTAACATGCTCTAGGTGACCCTGCTGAGCAGGGAGGTTGGACTGGATGATCTCCAGAGGTCTCTTACAACCTTACCGATTCTATGATTCTATTATACARAAAGACACAGGGTCTTTCATCCAAGAGTGTATCATAAAATCACAGAATCAGCCCCCAGCTTGTACTGGTACCTGGGGTTATTTTTCCCTAGGTGCAGGACTCTGSRCTTGCCCTTRTTGAACCTCAGGAGGTTCCTCTCCGCCCAGCTCTCCAGCATGTCCAGGTCTCTCTGAACGGCAGCACAGCCCTTCGGTGTATCAACCACTCCTCCCAGCTTGGGATCATYGGCAAACATGCTGAGGAGGCACTCYGTCCTCTCATTCAGGTCGTTGATGAAKAAGTTGAACAGGATGGGACCCAGGACTAAGCCCTGGGGGACGCCACTAGCCACAGGCCTCCAACTAGACTCCACRCCACTGATGACGACYCTGTGAGCTCTGCCTTTCAGCCAGTTCTMAAGCCACCTCACTGTCCACTCGTCTCACCCACRCTTCCTGAGCTTMTCCAGGAGGATGTTATGGGAGACAGAGTCAAAAGCCTTGCTGAAGTCAAGGTACACAACGTCCACTGCTCTSCCCTCATCTACCCAGCCAGTCATGCCATCAGAGAAGGCTATCAGGTTGGTTAAGYAGGATTTCCCCTTGRTRAATCCATGCTGACTACTCCTGATCACCTTCTTTTCCTCCATGTGTCTGGAGATGACATCCAGAATGAGCTGTTTCATCACCWTKCCAGGGATGRAGGTGAGGCTGACCAGCCTAGAGTTGCCTGAGTGCTCCTCTTTGCCCTTTTTGAAGACTGGAGTGACACTGGCTTTCTTCCAGTCCTCAGACACCTCTCCATTTCTCCAGGACTTTTCMRAGATGATGGAGAGCGGCCTGGACACAACATCCTCCAGCTCCCTCAGGACCCGTGGGTGCATCCCATCCAGGCCCATGGATTTGTGSAYGTCTAGCCTGCCCAGAAGGTCTCTAATCCTTTCCTCCTCAACCAAAGGAAACTCTTCCCTTCTCCAGACTTTCTCCCTCACGTCCAGGCTGCAGGATGCATGAGGGCTGCCCTTAGCAGTGAAGACTGAAGCAAAGRAGRCATTCAGTAATTCTGCCTTCTCTGTATCCCTTGTCACCAGGGCCCCYGCCCCATTCAGKAGYGGGCCCACATTTTCTCTAGTCCTCCTCTTGCTGCTGATGTATTTGAAGAAGCCCTTCCTGTTGTCCTTGACATCCCTTGCAAGACTTAATTCCATCTGGGCCTTAGCSTTCCTCRCAGCATCTCTACATACTCTGACTGCATTCCTATAATTCTCCCAAATAGCCTGTCCCCTCTTCCACATTCTGTCTACTTTCTTCTTCTGTTTGAATTTCACCAAGAGCACCTTACTCACCCATGAAGATCTCCTGCTCCCTTTGCTGGACTTCTTTCTCCTTGGGATKCACCGCTCTTGAGCTTGGAGGAAGTGATGTTTGAATATTAGCCAGCTCTCCTGGGCCCRCCTTCCTTCTAGGGCCTTAACCCACGAGACTCCACCAAGCAGCTCTCTGAAGAGCCCRAAGTCCGCTCTCCTGAAGTCCAGGGTTGCAGTCCTGCTTGTTGCCTTAGTTCTTTCCTGCAGGATCCTGAGCTCCACCATCTCATGGTCACTGCAGCCAAGGTTGCCCCCAACCTTCACATCTCTAACCAGTCCCTCTCTGTTGGTMAGGACAAGGTCCAACAGGACACCTTTCCTCATAGGCTCCTCCACCATTTGTGACAAGAAGTTATCATCAATGCATTGCAGGAGCCTCCTGGACTGCTTGTGCCTTGCTGTGTTGTCCCTCCAGCAGCTGTCAGGGTGGTTGAAGT
This sequence comes from Rhea americana, assembly GCF_003343005.1. Taxonomy (NCBI): domain Eukaryota; kingdom Metazoa; phylum Chordata; class Aves; order Rheiformes; family Rheidae; genus Rhea; species Rhea americana. The sequence continues at coordinate 101,720 of NW_028186239.1, forward strand.
CTCCCATGAGAACCAGGGCCTGTGATCATGAGGCTACCTCCAGYTGTCTATAGAAGGCCTCATCAACTTTCTCTTCCTGGTCAGGTGGCCTGTAGTAGACAYCCACAACAGCGTCCCTGGTGCTAGCCTGCCCTTTRATCTTTACCCATAAKCTCTCAACTGCCTCTTCCTCCTCCACCCCTAGGCAGAACTCGATGCATTCCAGTTGCTCTCTCACCTAAAGAGCAACACCACCACCTCACCTCCCTGGCCTCTCTTTCCTAAGAAGCACATAACCATCCATGGCAGCATTCCAGTCATGTGAGCTATCCYACCATGTCTCTGTGATTGCAATGAGGTCATGGCCCTGCGACCGCACACAGATCTCCRGCTCCTCCTGTTTGTTCCCCATGCTGCGWGCATTGGTGTACAGGCATTTCAAAGASGTGGTCATGCCTTSAGGTTTCTCAGGAMGGRTGTACGGGGGTCCCGCATACCCATGTCCCAAACACATATCGCCAGCTGCATGCACCTGTTGGAGGCCCCCCAACCCAACTTGTGTTTTGTTGTCTGGTCTATCAGCCCAAGAATTTCCTGTAGAGAAAGGGTATTTTTATAGCATTATAAAGATCATCATTGCTGAGAACTCAACTAGCATTCAAGAAAATGCRATTATTTTGAACCCTGCTTGATCAAGCCTAACAAATTCATTGGAAGTGGGGAGATCCTCATCTCATAATAGATTATAGGACCTCATTTTGTTTATCTTAGTAGAGAAAARGTTGACCAGCAAAGTAAGTATCAGTGGATGGAAATAACTGTCAGCTCAGGAACAAGTAGAAATAAATAGGCCATGAATACACTTATACCTAAAATCAGAGGGATGCTAGGCTTCATGTTCTAGAAAAGCCTTTCAGTAGAGCAACAGAAACATGTCTTCACTAACGCAAACAAGGCTCCTCARCAGCAATTATGTTTTGCCCATCACATCAGGCAGGTGGAGTTGATGATTCAGAACCGCTCTTTGTATGTTACTATATCAAGTAAAAGCTAAGGGAAAAAAAMCCACAAGGCCACAATGACAGCCATSAAGTGACTACAGTGGTAGGCAGTAAATTGGGAGAGGTGGAAATATTCTATCCCCACARTAAAACAACAACAGAGACATCTGGGTTTTCTTAGTTTACTCCTGAGGGTAACTGCAGGAGGAGCTGACCACATATACTGCAAGGTGSAGTCCCAATTTGCTTATTATAATTGTATATTTAGTCCGCTGTTCAAGTACAGTTCCAAGACTGATACAGACTTCTCTGCAGTCCAACCACTGCTTTTGTGACCATTAACRTCTATAAGATCTCTCTCTGGAGAGATATCCATTCAGACTAACTCTGCACCYGTATCTCTTAGTGTCTGCCTTGAAGGGGCTTAGATTCGAGTTTGGGAGCTCATGCAAAAGCCTGCAAAATCAGTAAAAATTCTCCTATTAAAATTGAAAGTAGAGTGGAAAAAGTTAGCTCACTGACTTTGCTGAAGTTAATTACCCAAATAAATAAGTTTAGACCATCCCCATGATTTAGTTCTTGGACTAAATGACAGCTGTACCTCTTAGAAAATATTGTTAACAGTTTAACAAAACTGACATACAGAGAGTTAGAAAATATATTTAAAGAGAAAAGCCCAGTATGTCCCACTATGAGTGAAATATGTTTCCGTCATTCATTGCTGTTGTTTTCTTAAAATGTTGTTGGGTCTAAGGTGGACGCTGGCATCAAAACATATGTCAAAATATGTAGGGGTTTCATCTATGTGTTACATATTGTTTGGGATTGATTTCTTTTTACATCCAGCTGTGTTTGTGTTTGGGAGCAATGTTTGAAATCAAGGGTCATCTCTGCAGGCAACTGTGCTGGGAAAAATTAACTGGCATAGTAAACAGAGCATTTGAGTGGAATACCATTCACAGCTGAAAAGGAATACTGTAGACTGGTTAAAACAGTGGGGCAGAATGTCATAATCTGAAAATATTTAGGAATAGAACATTCGATAAAAGAACTGTTTTCCTTACGAGATTAATGAGTAATATGTTTATGTTTTAAAATTAAGCTGTTCTCCCACATTGCATTTTTAACAAACTCCACCAAGGCATTGACCAGGGAGAGTGAATCTTAAAATATGAACTCTTTTTCACCTTAAGCCTCTAGTGCTCTAAGAACATTCGTTAGTTTGGCTTTCCCACTGCTTGTAGAGCTTATTGAATGCTAGCAATTTAGAGGTAGAGTGTGACTTAGACTACACGTCATTAGAAAAGACTAGAAAGGTCACCTCTCCCATTTGGTCTAGACTCCAGATATGAAGAAGAAAAGCTTTTGGTCCCAAACTCTAACAGAACTCAATTCCAGTTGCTAAGTTATACATTAAAAGTGTGTGCATAGGTCCATATCAGCTTTCTGGTTTCCACACTGTCAATGTCCATTCCACTGTCAAATTCCACACTTTCAATGTCCAGTCAGCAAGGACTTAAGCAAACTCAGATCCATCCAAAAGAACAGCAAGTGGGAATTTCCACTGTACCCGCCTACGACATGTGACAACTGGCCCTTCTGGCTGCTCTTCCCCATTTTCTCTCTTTCCCACATGGGAAGGAAGAATATAGCTGCTAGAAGACTGGCTCCCTGTCCTTCCTGTGCCCATCAAGACCAGCATAATGTTTGGAGGCGATTTACTGCAGCCATAGTCCAGCAGCAAACAGCTACTCCAGAGGCAAGAAAAGAGATTTGTCTTCTTCTGTGACCAGCTGCTTCCTGGAACTAGTCTTCATGTCATGCAACCACATGYTCTGCTAGTACCTAAAGGCATACATTAGCCCCTAAATTGATGGCTGAATTTGCAAACTGTTGTATATTATCTGCTTGCAGGTGTATAGATCATGAAGGAGCTCACAGTGGTTTTGATTTCTATGTATTGCAATGCATGTTAAAATGTGTTTTTATTTTGTGTTTATGAAAGAAGGCCATGCTTTAACCTTCCTKTTTTGGGAAGTAAAATAACAACAAAGGAGAGATTATTTGTTTTCACACACTTGGCATGGAAATGACTGTGGCTGGTCACACTCAAAGACTGTTTGCTTCAGATGGCTGTCTCCTGCAGAGACCATAATTGCTGGGTTTTTTAAAAAATGAGGGAAAAAAAAAGAGGTTACTGAAAGGAGATGTGGGAGAATGCAATACGTATAACGATCTTTTCTTAGACACTGAGGAAAAGATTTCTGTATTTCTTCTGGTTCTCTTATTTCTTCTGGTTCTCTTTCTTTTAAATATTATTCACTATAATTGAAATTATTTATATGCATATAATTTTCCTATTTCTTTCTTTTTTTTTTTTTTTTTTGCAAACCATGGTCCACGTTGCAGTGTGAATGGGAATCAAGGAGCCTGGCAAATCTGGCGTACTTTTATACCTTACAGTGAGTGAGTGAGTAATGGGCCTATTTTAAGAATATGCTGCAGRTTATGACAAATTGTACAACAAAAAGTGCCTTTTTTCCATTGATTAAAATGACTTTTGATGTTATGTTCAGATGCAGACCTTTACACAGCTGATATCTACATTTACTCAGACAAAACCCATTTCTTTTGACAATGAACTATATAGTTTCTTTGTCTTTTGTTTCAAATTGTTACATGAAAACAAAAATGTCAACGGTGGCTCTGATCTGTCTGCCAGTTACTTAAAATTATTCTTTGAAACCTAGCAATTCTACTTGAGAATTAGATCAATGGCCAACTCTTCTAGCCCTAGTAGTAGCCAAGTGTGGCTACTTCTGGGAAATGAGCAAAAAGACTAAATTGACAGCTATAAAAGATGAACAAAAAAAAAAAAAGGTTCTGATTACAGTGTGACTGAATTTCAACTTGAAGTGTGAGAGTTCATCTATCTTCCAAGTTGAGAGGCTTTTTAATTCATTTGAAAAAAACCTAATAATATATGTAAATATTCTTCCTAGAACTATAGAAGGCCCGTTCATCTTCTACCCCCAGTAAACATGCAGCTTTTGTGATAGGTTATGACTACGCATTTCATGGGATTCATGGAATTTCATATGGAAAAGCATGTCTCTAACCAATATCTGCTCCACTGGGTACATGTTACATGTATCAGTTTATGGAAACTGCAAATAACAAATATCACTTAATCTATTTTTTAATGGATAAGGCTTAATCCAGAAAGATGCAAATCAACTTGATTCTAGTCCAGGAAAGCATTTATACACAATCTTAAATCAGTGATTTCCAGCCATKGTCACTGATAGTCACTTTAAAAATATCACATCTGTGATAATAAATGCTATGTAGTACTTATGATCTCACATTTCTTTGCTACCCTCTTTGCTACTCTAAGGCCTCTTTTACTCCCTTAAGGCCCTTTAGAAGTCACCCACAGATTTCTAAATGTTTTTGGTGCCACCGGCTGAAAAACACTATTAAATGTATTAAATGAAGCAAATGTGCCTGCTTAGAAATATTTATGTGTTTTAGTTGGACAGCTTTTTCTACTGCAAACCATTCAGAACATTTAGCTGATGTATTTCAGAATCTAATACAATAAAGTCCTACTGTATTTTGTGTGTACAGGAATTTCCACAATTATGTATGATATCATGCATACTATTTTATTTTATGTGCTTATTTTTACAAATAGAAAAGAACAATCTTTGATTCAAGGTTTAACCGTTGTCTTTATGTCAATATTTGAAAAAGAGTTTAAACCCCTAGTATAAATTGCTAATATATTTCTGTTAAAGAGAATTGARAGAGAGAGAGATTTGAGATTTATATGTATTCTATCCTTTTTTTTATCTGAGGTGGCTGATGACTACTGTCCAGGTAGCTTTTTCTATTCATTAACAATGCGTTGATTGAATATCATTTACTGCTTCCTAAGGAAAACTCTGGAGAGATTAATTTTAATTTATTTGTTTTAACCAACCTTGCTTCCTAAATGCCTAGTTCACAACTCTGTGGTGCATAAAAGAGGTCTGGACTCCTGTTCACAGCAGTTCTAAACTTCTGAACAGTATAGGGAAACTCCAAGATTTGTTACCTATGTTAAAAAAAAACAAAAAAAGAACAGTTTTTATTCTCCTCCCCCCTCCCCCCCCAGCTGGAAGGGGCAAAGAGAATACAACAGAAAAATGTCTGAAATGTTATTCAGTTTATCCAAAACACAAACATGAATTGTAGGATTTTGAAAAGTATTCAGTGTTGGCCTAAACATTCTTGGCTCCCATAAAAAYGCATGGTAAATTGCCTGTTGACTTCAACAACAAATGTTTTTAAAAAACCCACCTCTGGCTTTCTTTGTAATATGATAGAGTTACAGCTATTTCACACTATATAGTCTCCCAAATTCCTGGATTATTCATAATGAGTTTTGCTATTCAGAAGCCAAAAACATGGCTAGGTCCCAGAAAAAAGAGAATTTTGCTTTCTAAATTTAGAGGTGATCGTGCTGTTATTGTTAACTACTTCATGAATATGAAAGTAGAGCTCAGTTTTTTGTAGATCTTCATTYTTTTTTCCAAAAGTCTGTATTGCTGTAATTATATGCCTTGTTACAGGCAGTCTTATTAAACCATTTCCCTCCATGTCTATCCCYGTGTTTCTGCCAAGGTGCTATGCACACAGCTTTCCATGCTTTAAAGCATCTGGTTAAAATGATTCTATCTTCACTTCTCTGTATGCTTAGCTAACTCTTCTGGAGAAAGGAACTGTATTTCATAGAGTGATTGTCCCCAAGGTGGGGCATACATAATGCAACCAAATAAACCATTTTCCCTACAGAACATTGATGCTGGCCTGCTTGTGCATAACRGTTGAAAAGACGAAAAAGAATTGGCTCTGACTCTATTCTTGGCAATGTTTGCATCCATAACTGTTTAGATCCAAGTGCTAATCTTTGTCTATGCATGTAGTATCTRGAAAGTAAAAAGTAAATACAACTCGCTGACCTTGATATAACTGACATCAGTCATACATACCTCTCTTAATGGTTCAGTGCCTTCCAGATTTACATTAATTTCCAATGAAGGAGGAATCCAGTCTTTAAATTTCTTCACATTTTGGTGTGTTTGAAAGATAGAACAATTACTAGAAATAAAAAGAATGTTGAATTTTCCTCCACTCTGAATCCTTAACTTGCTTTTCTCTCCTGAGAAAGCAACATAACACACTTACTTAGTTACAAGGGGGTTGAAATTTCTGATAAACAAACCTGAACTGAACTTAGGGTCAAAGACTAGCTTGGACATAAGGAGAGTGATTTCACTGGACTCCCTTTACAGCCAAAGGAGTACTGTGCAAAGAACAATTTACTGTAGAAGTTCAAATTTATGTGTTTTGAATTATCTTCCTAGAGGGTCCCAGTCTTTTGACTATGAGGAAACSAAACATCCTGAGGCTAATGTTAGTATTTTAAAGGTGTTTTTAGCTCTATTCTGTGTAGGAAAGCATCCATTACTGTCTGGATTCATAGTCCTGAGCCTGCTGGAGGTAGGTGCCTTCATCAGCCAACACGCCYGGCACGTAAGACCTGTAGAGTTAAGTGCAGTGATGGCAGTGATCACATGGCTTGTGCGAAATTATCTGAGGAATTTAAACCAAAACCTGACAAGTAAGTGGCAATACCAGCATTCAGTACAGCTTTCTGAGTCTTTGCAAGCAGGAGAGAGACCTAAGCACCCACAGGAGTGCTCTAAACCTCAGACCGGTTGGTAAGAGCTTGTGATATGTGCAAGCCCAGCAGAGGACATGTACCATCACACTGCACCTGGAGGCAAGCTAGGCAGGCAGACACTTCGTTAGGTATTGTTAAGGTTTCAGCACTTTCAAGGCTAGTTTTAAATCATTTTAAGTGCTTATCAGAGTCACAGAGCACCAAATCCTTTATGGACCTTTGCTTTCTAGAGCAGAGTCTCAATGTATCTTCCCTAAGGGGGAAATTTCAATAACAGAATAACAGGCAGACAAATTATGACTAATCTGAGATGAAGTCCCAGGGAAAACAAAACAGAGTATAGTTTTCACATGTACTAACAAGTCAAGTGAATTCTACAGGGGATTACCTCAGCTAGTAGCTTACTTTAAAGCTTCACAAATTCCTTGCTCTCATTAGGGCCCTATTTTGCGTGAATCAACAACAGTTAGCTAACATGCAATTTAACCATCCCCAGTCCCTCACTGAAGACAAGCCCTTAAAAGTAGAAGGATATAAGAACTGCAATAACTTAGGCTCATATTTTTAAACATAGACCTTTTAAAATGCCCAGTTCACTTTGATTATGCTTCGTCCTGCATATTTGTATGCCTGAAGACTTTTTGAAATGTGGCACTTTTGGAACTTTTACCTCAAGAGGGATCTGAAATATGGGAACCAATTCTAGCTCTAATTTAAAACTGATTCTGGCAAACATTTGGTTTCAGCTTGTGCCCCATGTGACACTTCCTGTATCTTTTGTGATATTTCCTGCCTTACAACCTCTATTGCAAATTGATTCACTTAAGTATCTCAGTTCCAATAATTCTCCCTCAATGAAGGGTCATTTGAGGTCACAGCARAAAAAGGACTTTTGCTGCTCCTACATGTGACAGACTCCCCTCACTTTTATGTGCTGTTCTCTGGGAAGATCCCCCAGCAAATGTGCTTCAAGACAACACTGGCTTCTGGTTTTGTTCACGTCAATCCAACTGTCTTTGTGCTTACAACAGTAAAAACAAGCACAGGTTGCAGAAGTTCATTTCTTTCTTTCATATTAGGGGCAGTGGGCTGCTGACTTACACCACCACTTAGCCAATTCCATTTCACACTTTAGGACTGCCTAAAGTATGAATTTACCAAGAATTAACCCTCATGAAATAACCAAGAAGACAAAAATGGTCTATGTAGTCCTAAATGAAACCTTTCATCACTTTTGAAGCCCTCACAGGTACAGAATGACATAAAATTCCACTGAGGAAGCTCACYGACAGGCCATTTGTTGCTGAAGCCCTAGAGTAGATAACAAAAAGTATTTCTGGTCCGTTCTGATTGCTGTCGTTTAAGCATTTTCAAAAAATATGACATCATTGGATTAAATGTCCTTCTCAGATTTCATGCAGAATTTTCTCATTCTCAGTCTATTCATCCTGTTTCATAACCAGCTCCTGCCACCCTCTAGAACCCTTTTAATTGGGCTTTTCTTAAGGACCTAATAGAAATTATTCAAGCCAGACCATAAATGTACCCATTTTGTGAATATTTGCTCAATATTCTGCAAGATTAGCATTAGAATGATCAATGACTTGTGCATTCAGATTCAATAACCAGCTCAAGTAAGAAATTAAAATTATGGCCACCTCTACAATGAGTCATTTATCTCATTAACTTCACATAAAAAAAAACCTTAAGGGAGGAGTTAGATTTTCAGATACACTGGCTCAACTTCTCTTCCTTACTGATGCAAAAGGGAGGAGGGAATCATCTCAGCTCTCAGAGAGTRTGGGCCATACTAAACACTTCTGAAAGTCTCAGCTCTAGCTCAGTACTCGGATTCCAGCTTCTTCATTGCCAGCATCCAAGCAGAAGTCACTGTTTATCTGATTACTTCAAAGAGAGTCTGACACGTTCACATCGCAGCATGCAGTTCTGGTTATCCTATATTAAGACAGAATAAGTACACTACACCTTAAAAAAAAGTCTTTAAAAGGGTGATGATATGACTAAAAAGTCTATAAATAGAAAAATATTGTGGAGGTGACTGGGGAATGATTATTTTTTGTTGTTTCCTAGAATATAGGAAGAGACTGAAAGAACCAGTAAGACAACATGTTTAAACCAAGTTTTCCTTACAGGACATAGTAAAAATGTCAAACTCACTGCCAGAGGATGTTGTGAAAAACAAAGTAAAAGAGGAGGAAAGTGAATAGACAATTTCTCCTAAGACACATACAACCATTTTTTTTTAAATGATGAGACAGATGCAACTTCCTGCTCAAAATGTCCTTAGTTTAATGATTATCAGGATTGGTAGACTTTACTGGGGCAGGATGATCCTCTACATACCATATTGTTCTATTTTTTCTTTTAATATCTTTTAGTGACTCAATGTGACAGCTTTATATGCTTATGACACATGAAATTTTTTACTTCCTTTGTTTACAAAAGTCTTCCTTTTGTAAGAAGGTCATGATGCAACTGCCCAGAGGCAGATGGAGAAAAACAGAATTGCTTTAAAATAGCTTGGAATACATTTGTGAGGTGGAAGTACAAGTCCTTTCTCATAAGCAAACATAAACTTTAGTGACTTGTAGATCAATGCCTGCATCATTTAAAATGTGTATTTGCTTATAACAAGCATCTGCCCTGAAATTTGCTTCATAAATTCTTCTCTTCTAAATTTCCTGTGCACTCTGTTCTTTGAAGTTTTCCAGGCCATCAAAAAACTCAGTAAATTTGTTTTGATTTTCTCTCATACTGTCAGAAATTAATGAAAATATGAGCAGAYGTTTTAAGATACAAACTTGAGACCTAGACAGCATTGGCTTTCTACATAGTTTATTTTCCACTGTTGGGGAAGGCTGATCTTGCTGGGGAGGTKATTAGTCACCAGGGACACACTTAATGCTGACAAGGGGGTTATGGAGAATATGAGCCTGTGACAGAAGCTGCTCTAATGTTTTGTAGTTTGAGCTGAAGAGGAGCATGATCATAATTGAAAGTTCTTTGTTTAACCTCGGTCAAGATAGTGTCAAATAAATCAAAAATCATTAGGACTCCTGCACCCAGAGAGAGAGCATGTTGTGTCTACACAAGTCCAGAAAGAACCCTTCATCTCTGTTGTTTTTAAGTATTTGAGCTTCTAATATTTTTATAATTATATAGCCTAGGAGTTGATTTCTTTTCCCAGTATTTGTGATCCTAATTAAGCTTCGTATTTATTATTAACATAGCAGCCTGTTTCGTATGGGGGGAACAATCTCCTGAGTGTCTGTTCCGTTGTGCTGTGACACCCGAAGCCTCAAGCCTGGCTAATTACAGAGGCCTGCCTGTGCTCCGTTAGGATATTGCCCTGTTTAATCCCCTTTTGCTTTTACAGGCTGGGAATGGTTTCTTTCCCTGGTATTTGAAGTTCAAATTAAGTCTYATGTTTATTAGTAAGAATATCATCTCATAAGAGAAATACAAGCCCTCTGAGAAAGATCAGAGAGTGTTCTGCACTGCAGAAGCTATCAAGGGATTCCCCATAATGTGGAGGGAGTCAGGTCAGCAGCAGTAGCATAGACAGAGTTAGTTTTATGGTAAACAAACAAGAAGCATATCTGCAAATAATATCCAAAGACCTCAACAGAAGTCTGAAGCTTAGAGAGGTGCTCTCTGTTGTACTTCTGAGCTTTGATAAGAATGCCAAAGAAACTGGAAGGTCTGAGCGTAAGCTATCCATAAACTAAACGATTGTAACTTTACAATTTGTGCATCATGGTAGAAGGGGAAAGGGGCAGCAGGGTGAGTGGCAATGACTATGAAGCCAGGAGGAGAGAATGGTTTTCATCCTCTTCTGTTGAGTTCGCGAAAGCATCATCCCTTCTCACCACCGTGACTGCTGTCAGAGGCTCCGCCGAGCCCTAAGAACAGACCATTGCAGTATGAACAAATCAGCAGAGCTGTTCTGACAGCCAGACCTTTATATATAACTTCTTCGCMCATGCATTCCTTACAATTTTTAACCAAGACTAATATAGAAAAGGCTGAATGAAGCAGTACCCTACAGTGGTGAACATGAACTTGTATTGACAACCTGAGCTCTGTCACTGCTTTTGTCACAGGCTCACTTTATGGCCATACGTAGAATTATACTAGTGGTTTCTTATCTAAGCTTTTCTTACTGCTTTTCTTTCTAGTGTCTTTGCCCTGATTCTTCATCTTGTTCCAATCAAATTCATTCTGCTGCTGACTCCATACCTGCCTCTGATACGTAGCTGACTCTGTATCTGCTCACAGCTCGAAGACATCAGCTTAAATGCAGTAATGAGACAGGACTGCAAAAATAGCACATTTTCTATGAAGAATCTTCTCCCGCAGGTATCAAGATTCAGCTTTTTTTTTTTTTTTTAACAGCAATAATATCATCCTCAGCCCTGTGAACACCTGCTTGCTTTGCAGTCTGGATTCATTTATCTTTAATAAAATCGAAATAAATGCAAAAAATTTCTTCAGCCACCTGAATAGAAGGACAACATGAAACAGGTTGCAGTCCTCTGCTGTCTAGACTGGTAGAGTTTCAGATAAACTCATGATGGCACCAAAACTGAGTCACTTTAATTTTCAAAATGAAGATAATGGTCTTAGATGCAGAGAACAAAGGTAGGGTGACCAGTGAGGCTGTGGAAATGAAAATATCCATGTCGGCTGTAGGCACAACACTCAGTTAACTTTGTCACCTCTTAAGCGTAACCAGCCTCTGGCCCAGTGTTATAAGTCTGGTTGYAGGGAGATTTAATTAGATCTACTGAATCTGAAGAAAAATTTTATGACTGGAGCGAAACAGATGCAGTTCATACAGCATGTGAACGAATGGTGAATTGCCCATTGCAGGAGGTTAGTCTGGCTTGAGCAAAATGCAAGGCTGAAAGGCTTTTGAACAAAACAAAAGAGCACCTAAATGAAGGAAAATGAGATAAATACATCAATGATTTAACAAAAGTAGGCCGTGCCAAACTAACGCAACAGCTTTCCTTGATAAGCTAACTGATCTTCCAGACAAAGAAATGCAGGAGATCTAATCTACCTGGAACTCAGTAAAGCATTTAATATGGTGCCGCRTGGGATGTTATTAATTAAGGTAGATGAAATGGGAATTAGTGGAAGAACTAGAAGGTGGGAAGTAGCCGGGTAAAAGAGACAGTGTAATAGGTTGTTTCAAGAGGAAATTGTCAGACTGGAGAGAGGCTGCCTATGGACTCCTACAGATACCAGTTTTGGAAACAGTTGTATAGGTGAAATTTGATGATGCAACAGWACAGATTAACAGAAGGTTCATCTACATCATCTTTGTACAGAAAAATGGAAGCATGCCCTGCTCTCATTTTAAGTTGATAACAGAATGTGCGCCAAATTCGATTCAAATCTGTGTAACAACATAACTGCAGCTCTGATATCCTAAATGCCCTCATTGAGAGACTTGTACCCATGAGCTGAACCTCAAGGCTTTTGAAAGGATCTGGCTCACATCCAGTTGATTTGGAGTACAGGTAGACCAAGTCCACAAAAGATTACATAGATGACCACAGGAGAATAATAAAAGTATAATACAGAAAGAGAAGGATGAGAAGGATGTAGATTGGAGTAAGAGAAACAGAATACAAGGAACTTGAAGTCTAGAAAGATTACTTTCTCCTAGAAGTTGGAGGTTCTTATGAGGAAGTGAGAATAGATAAACCTAGATTCGTTAATTGATTATAGGATGAAAATGAGCCACAAACATGATGCAACAATAAAAATACCCTCCTAAAATATTTCAAATAGAGCTATATTATTGTGCAAAGCTCTAACAAGATTGAACTGCATACTATGTGCAATTACATTCACAGGAGGTCAAGAAAATTGAGTACAGAATGCTGCATGGGATACTAGGAGCATTATGAATTCTTGGGGAAACTTTCTTCTTGGGGAAACTTTTTTTGTAGCTCCATTRCATGTATGACCATGTCCTTACCATACCTTACTCGCTACACTGTTAACTCAGTATTCTGTATAACGAGTGGAGATGTGCTTTGCCTCCTCCCAGATGAAGATGGTACTTGACAACATAAGCATTTCTCCTTTGTTTCAGGAGAAAGTCACAAGAGTTGATTTAAGCAACAGGAATAAAAGAGAAGGACTCATACAATGAAACACTAATCTCAGCTGGGAAGAGGTAAATGACTTCCATGTGGTAATTTAAAAATCTGTTCCTTACTGTTTTTCAGTTGTTAGCCATTGCCTCCCAACTGGGCCTATGCCTGACTGTGTACTAATTGAACCAACGAGCATTGGGAAGATGGGTCAAAGAGCCAAAGCCTTGGCTTGGGCCTTGGTCCATGATACAGGGAAGTCATGCTTGTTCTGCTTAGCATCTGGATAGTGAAATACTTATYTAAGGCAGAGGGCAAGGTTAGCACATGAACAATTTGTTTTAACTGGCCAGAAATACAKTTTGGCTGTAATTCTTTTTAAACAACTTCCTATGTTCACAGCAGTGGGATTCTGGAAGATCCATTTATAGAAGAGCTTGTATGATACCCTTTACAGTCAATACCAGAGAACAGTCTCAGTAGTGGTGGTCTTCAAGGTCTTTCAAGGTCTTTRTTCTTACCTTGAAAGAATTAGAGAAAACTCTGTAATAATCTGTAGTTTAGATCATAATATATGAGCCAGAAAAAAAGTGCAAAACACAGTTTGACTTCTGGTTCCCAGGTGGAGTTTGCAGAACTGGCATTTAGAGCARCCATCTGATCTCATCAGATACGGAAGCCATCAAAAGATGATAAACATGGAGTCCCATAGTGCCATTTTTCCAGTTACAATTTGCAACTGAACAGCAGTTAATGCCAAGCTGAATAAAATGCTGCCATTTGATTGACTGGCGTCCTGATGTGTTGACYTGAGGAAATGTGTGAGGCTGGCACACACTCCCCCCAGTCAAGAGAGTCATCCAGACCTATTGTTAAGATGTTGGTAAGTGTAATGKCTCAGAGGGTGAATCAGAAAAGGGAATTTAGAAGAGATGATGGRCTAAAGGCTCAGCTGTGTAGCAGCCAGTGGCACGATGAAGTTGTGCATATGTACAGTTTCCAAAAGCACTTGGTGCATGTTATCAGMTCAGCAAACTCATATGATCAGATATGAATGTTTAGTCAGCTTCATTCTGCCTGCTGGGTGAGTTTGTCCATAGCTTCTGATTTCTGCACAGCAATCTGGTTTTGTGCATTTGTTTTCTCTTAAGAATATAGCTTCAAGAAACAGTCATTTTTTACTTAAATTTTCAAAAGCACRAAGTGTTGATGCAAAACAGCTTTCAACATTTTCGGTATAAGTATAAACACGGTAAAGGAATGGACAGGATTTACTATAGCATTTTTACTTGTATTTAATAAATATTTCTCATAAAAGATAATGTTCACATTACTTGAATAATATAATTGCTTGAATGAGATAGTAAAATAAGAGGAACCATTAATGATGATCACAGTAGAGTTTTACTTTAGTACTCCTACTGAATTTATAGAATGAGGGAATAGCTGTTGAGTACACCCTTAGAAATCAGAGTGGTACTAGCTTTTGAAYTGTGTCAGGACCAGAGGATGTACTGTGCAGTTGACACCTTCTGTACTTCTTGCTGGTTGATGGAGGATTTTTTAAAACACGAGTGTCACTGATTTTTTTTTCTTTTAAGTCTTTTCATTCATTTCAGTGAGCAGTAGGTAAGGCTGCTAAAATAAATGGATGTCAGCAGACATATAAATGATGCCTTAGCTAATGAGCCCTTTGTGTCTCAGTGAACAGAAGTGTCTTTTATCATTTCAGCAGCTGATGTGGACACAGGTGAAGAGCTGCATTATAAGCTGCAACATTCAGGAGAGCAAGTGGATAGAAACATTATTTTRCCTTGTTCTTTGAAATGAACTTTGCAGTAAATAAGCTTAATAGATATGTATACACACACACACAAACTCACACGTAAATAAATATATATACACAGATAAATAATAACACTATTAGGAAACTAGAGATTATTTTATCGGGTTAGATCTCACTTTATATTTTAAGACCTAACTGGATCATCAGATCATCCATTTTGGCCTTCAGGATATCAAATGACATGTCTTTCAACCTGTTACCCTTTATTGAGTCTATACAGATACATCACAAAAGAATAATCAAGACGTAGTAAATAAAGAGGACAATACTATTTGTATATCAGTCAGAAGTATCTGGCCAATATCAATAGCATGCACAAATCCTAGCAATAGTTTTAAAATTTGAGTTATGTTTTTATTCATCATCTCTTCTACATTCTTTATAAGTGGTTTCCTCTTACTGAGTCAACTGGTCCTGTAAAAGAGCTGGAGAACATCTGGTAAATGCCAGGGGTAGCCCCTTCTAAACCAAACAGATGGAACAACACAGATGCTGTGTTGTGGGACAGTCCTCCAAGGAATGGGCACAATCAAAAGTCACCCTGAGAGGCCCTGACACATGAACAGCTACTCAAGGAGGAGTCTAGGACACAAGCAGGTAGAGAGAAAGGATATAAAGGGATCTAAAGAAAGTTGAGARACAATATATTGGATAACAGCAAAGACATGCTGAATCTGAGGAACAGCTAATAGGATGGAGGAAGCCTTTGAGACTGGATAAAATTTACGTGGACGTTGTAACCCATTATAGCCAAAAGGGCCATTTAATTGTGATGAATAGCCAGAAGATTTTGAGTAATACTTTGTCCTATGGAAGTTAATCAACAGCCGAGGGGAGTGGCACATAGAAATGATGATTATTTTAGTTGTTTAATGTGAGATGGATGGCTGACTGAGATGGCACACAGCTCCACAGCAGCACCGGGTAATTTCTCATTCTATTGCCTAATTATATACCACAGTCACACTTATATCTCAGTCACACTTCATGTTACCTATAGTTATCTGTAATCCAAGTTGCAAGAACCCAAAATAAATGTTAAAGTTTTTGTACTTTRCTATTGAATATACTTCAGAATAGGATATATCTGATTGCCAAATGGAGAGAAAACAGCACCTATTCTGGAGCACTCTTACCATATATTTTAACAAAAGATCTGCATCAGCATAAAATTTTGCCCTTGTCTGTCTATTGAATCTTCTCAATCCTTTTCACTTGCACAGGATGAAAGGAATTCTTCTTGAGGCAACAGCAGATCTCTGATCATAAAAATGACAAAATATTAGAAATTCAATCCATTGTGTGATATAGAAACATAACTTTTGCTCTAGATTTCAGTGAAAATGAATATATTAGAAATTGTGGTTATCAGCAGGCCRTTTATGACCGGAAATATTTTCTTATAACTTAGTGCTCCTTATATCTTCAGATTAGATACTTGTAAAATAGGCCATTACATGTAATAAAAAGCATTTAATGAAACCTTAATCTGGAGGACAGTGAATTCAACAGACTTAACTTTGATACTGACAAATGCCTCAGAAGAGATGATTTGCATGGAAACCACTGGGGTCTCATTTTAGTTCCTGTAACAAACCAGAACAGTGATTTTATCGTTTCAAAGTCATTTATATTAGCCTGGAGCTACATGACACAATGGCAGTGCTTAGGAATGTAGCAGTACATCATCTGCATAAGTGGCATAACTTTCACTGCTGTGATAATCATTCTCAGAGCCTATAACATACATATAAGCCTTCTTCAATAGGAAAAAAAGTGTAATCGATCTATTACTTCCCAGAAAGGGTTATTATCATGTACCACATGATTATTCAGGTGGAAAAATGAAGGCGCGCTGAAAAGTATAGCTTACCAATTGGTTCACCTTTTGCCTACCTTGCAGTAGGCAAGAATTTTCTACTGCTATTTTTCACAGTTACCTACAACATCCAACTAAGAGACAGGTACAATGCACTAACAAATTTGTGCCGGGTAATTCTCTTCATTGCAGGAAAGAATGATCTGTAGGATCTAATTAATATTCCAAACTGAAAACATTATATGACTTGGAAAGACTTTGGATTCAAATTTTTATTTGAAGACTGTTGTAGGACAGTCAAACAAAGTGACTTAGYTATAGACACCAGCAAGAAACAAAGAGGATATAAAGGAAAATCAATGCTAATGCTAATGTATAGCCAAAAACTGGAAAGATCAATAAATACACTGTGATGTTAATACTGTGGGGTTATATTTATTGGCTATCTAGACATCTGAAAAAGAAAGCATACAAATGCTTAACCCCTCCGTTATAAGGATTTATGCTTTAAGTTCCTCCTTGCAAAAATCTATTGCAGTAAACTACCTATTTACTTAAAAACACATMCTAAGGAAGGGATATATTTCTTATATAAGTCATTCCTAACTGCCACAAAAACTGAAATTAGGTTTTAAGGCCATGACAAAAGTTTTCAAAAATATCTTAATTCTGTTGTCAACAGCTATTTAGATGAGATTTTCTAAAGTTATCTGAGRGTCTTAATGCTACAGTTTTATGGGAGCCAAGAGCTTCTTGACATACTTCAGGTTCTGAGCTTTGTCCTAGCTAGGTCTTTCCTGGAGTGGGACAACTAGAGATCTTCCCAGTAAAATCTGCTGGTTGGTTAGAGACCACTCCAGAAGGCAATTTTAGTAGGACTGAGCTATAACTCACTCACCCTGAATGACTCACTAACACATATGTGGGCAGGTTTGCTGCTTAAGACAGCCTCTGCATGAAGGAGATGGATAAGCCAAAGTAACACCGATCAGGAGGGAGTGATATGTCAGCAGTGCTATCAGAGGAATGTTCCCCATCCATCCACGTGTGTAATTTGCTTGGCTCCAGCAATTAGTCATTTTTCATATGCACAGCTCCACAGTATTTACTTGGAATGAAATCCTGCTTTTAGAACCTCTTATCATCAGTCACAGCCTCTGCACACTGACTTCAGAACTTTTTTTGAGATTTCAATCCTCTGTTGATTTTTATTAGGAATTGGACCCTTGTCTGATGCACTGAAAACTCATCATTACAGCTTTTCTTAAGTATTTTCTTAAAGAGACATTGCTCGATGTGGAGTCTCCTTCTCTGGAGAGATTCAAGGCCCGCCTGGACGCAACCCTGTCTAAGATGCTCTAGTGACCCTGCTTGAGCAGGGGGGTTGGACTAGATGATCTCCAGAGGTCCCTTCCAACCTTACTGATTCTATGATTCTATGACTGATTGTTAACACACCAAAAGTGCTTTGGCAAATGTCTAACGCACAAGTGGCATGTCAGGAAAACAAACTGAGAAATTTTAAAATCACATTTTTATCATAGCTTAAAGATAGAAAGAAACTGGCATCATGTGAACCATTGACACCGAAGGAAAATGACAGCTGATTCTCAGACCCACAACAGACCCTGGAACGCAGCTTGAGAATTTGTACGTTCAAGTATTAATACTATTTACATTATTATATAAAATCATGTGTTATTCAGCAGCTGTAAAACTTTTAGGGATATTTTGCAATATTCACTGAGACCAAGCTGTTTGGAAGCCAAATGGCGTTGTGCCTGAATAAGACTCAAATTTGGACAGCTAATTATATTCCTGTAATTCTGCAATATTTGCCCTGAGTGCCCATGCAATTGAAGTTCAGTACTTACATTAAAGGGGTTTCATTTTGCCAGTGAAGGGCATTCAGKCTACTGAATATTTTGCTTCAGATAGGATTTACTTTCTGTGTCCTTTCCCAGTTCCCTGCAGTTTGCCTCCCGCTGACGAATGATCTTTCCCCAGCAAAGGTATTTTTCCCTGAGTGTGAAATTGATTCCAGCAGACAACAGAGTGTGTCAATCACTTCCCACTTTTGTCATCTTCAAAGACTCCTCTTTTCCTTATTTAAATTGCATTTTCATAATTGAAAACTGCTTTCAGATGCCTTAATGAATTCCTACACTTTATTAAAGGCTGAAAGCAGACAAAATACTGTAGCTTTCAGATTAAATGCACTTCTATAAGGAAGCTTTAGCAAAAGCTTCAGCAACAACAGCAACAAATTCTCTGTATTAATACTTGCCCACTAAAGAAGCAAATCAGAGTAGTAGAAATGGCATTCCCCACCAGCTCCTGCAAGCAAAATAAGTATTAAATTATATATTGACCTTGTATTTGTAAAGCTTCTGAATTCCTAGAGTTGCCACCAATCTCTCAGTAGCTACTGTGACCCATTGAGCAGCTGAGATTTTTACGCTTTCCAGCTGATACAGTGCTGCCTCTTCCTTTGTAGCGTCTCTTTAAAAGGATAAGTCTGAACCTAGAAAACATAAATGCTGATGGTAAAATATACTGTGTAATCTCTATTAGCCATCCACATTTAATCTTATGATAGCAAGTAGAGAGAGCCATAAACTGCTTTTGTATGATGATATCCCCCATCACAAGGGCTTGAAATGCAGACTTGATAAATACAGCTGGACTATTAAACCATCTGAAGCTTTACATTTGAGAGACTCTAGTGCAAAAGTCTACTGAAATCTGTGTCATTTACCCATGTAGTTTACTTGAAAATAGTTTACTTTTGCGATCTTTTTTGTACAAGACTGTGAACCAGTTTCTTCATATTATAAAAATAAGTAGTAGTATCCAGACTTGGAAATAAGTAGCTTTTAAATCTTAATATTATTTCATCTGACAGTTTTATTTTTTGACAATGTTGGCATGTATTTTTTGACAACTGGTATGTACTGGTGGGCTTCAACGTATGGCTAAAAGCCAGTATCTCCTGTATTAAAATCGGTCAGACTGATTTACTGGGCCCAGTTATGTATCTATTCATTCAAATGCAAATCTGGAATAACTCCCCTACAGCAGTGAAGTTACTCCAGTTTTATCCTGGTATGCATGATGTCAGATACAGGACCGTTGTGTTTATATGTGTAAATCCTCCCCTCCTCCTTATGCTCTTATTGAGCTGGATTCAGATTTCACTTTGACTGTTTTTGTAGTCTTATGGGCAGCTATACTGTAGCTGAGTCCCTTTGCACGGTAGACCTGAACAGTGCATAAAGCTCCAAAGGAAGAGAGGGGAGGATGAGAACCGTGCGTGCATGAGTAGAAGGGACGTAACACACAAAACATGATTTTGAGGGAAAGTATCCACTGGTCACTTGTAGCTAGCTTGTAATCCCCTGACACACAACAGAATTACATCTGAGTTTGTAATCTAGACCCGTGTAAATGTAGACCTCAAACACCATAGTCTTCATAAGACTTCTCTCTTGTTTAAATTATCTGAGCAGAAATCACAACCATACACTGTGCCCCAGCTCTGCAAAACTGAGAATACTAGCAGTTATTTATCTCACAGGATTGTCATAGATGCATAATGATGCGATAAAAAATGTCTGAGCACTATGGTGCAAAGCAAGATAGTACTATACTCAGTATTTGGGGAAGAAAATAAGTGATTAATTTTTCAGATAAGGCAATGTATATTTGAGCTGAGACATCTCTGGTATGAGACATTTGAATGATCTGTGTTGAGGCTGCTGAGCGATGATATTGCTGTTATTTGAGGCCATTGATAAAGAAAAAGGGAAGTGMACTAGTACTACATTAGTGAAAAGTAGTTTTGTCTACATTATTTGTCCCCAATGGTAAATGCTTAAATACTTATTTTTATTCTGAAAAAAAAAAATACTGCAAAATRGAGCTTCCCTAACAATTTTATTTTATTTAAAGATTATATTCTGGCACCAAAGAAATGTATATAGACATGAACGTATATATAGACATGTCTATATGTATATAAACATGAACYTGCTACAGACAGGATGGTGAACACAAACAGGACAAGAAAGGTTATAATGAGAAAAAGCTTTGGAATAAACGAGTGCAGAAAACTGAAGCAGTAACAAACTACCAGGTTTTTGGGGGGACTGATGTGCATTGATTTATGTATAAGACACTATTACTTGCCCCTCTACAGAAAAAAAGTTATGAGTTGCAAGACTTGTAGCTTTATTAGGGTAATACAGATAAGATTTTTTTTTCCTATTCATAGAAGCTTGAGGAAGCTAAGGCAAATAGAAAGAAATAGCTGTTAATATCATTAAAGCTTTTCACAGTCACTTATAGATGACTAAAAGCCTCTGGATGGAACAAAATTTTGGATCTTACTACAACATAGCAAATGACATAGTGGATTACACTAATATCAGTATTTTATCTTGAGCAGATGTCTAATTCAGATACCTTGAATATGCAAATAATCAGACCTACACAAATTCTTCCTAATCCCAAAGTAGTTATTGGTAGCTATAATTGTAAATGCAGATCTCTTTACACATTTATCCTTCAATTATCAGAGAAACCTTATGGAGCTACGTGAGCTATTAAAATTCACTGGACCTTTTTGAATAATCTTAGCTATTGCTTTACTTACTTTTCATTGTATGGTAGGTGTACTCCTTCTTGTGTGTTGAAAAAAATTAGAGAAATTTTATCAGTGAACAAAAAARGAACACAACACAACAAAATCAAACATCTTTTCATATACTGTCCTTATATCAACAATGAGGTCTATTTACGTTACATACGTAAATATGTATACGTATATATGTGGAGATATATGTATGTATATGTACGTACTGTACCAATATATGCCTACTCTATGCATGTATATAGAGAGAAAGCATTGGTTTGTTTTAAGAAAATAAAATTAGAAATAAAAGGCCTATCAATGAAATTCCCGTATTTACTCCTTTTTTTTTTTTTTTTTTTTTTTTTTTTTTTTTTTTTTTTTACATTATAGTGGGAACATAAAGCTACTGAGCTGATAAAATTATTTGAATCATCTTTTGTCCCTAAATGAAGAAATAAAGCTAATTATGCAAGGTCTCATCATTGACTTTTAATCTGCATCTTTTCTTCCAATAAATGTATTCCATTTGATTTTCTAAATCAGCAGAATAAAAGAGGACTTATCTTAACTGCTATCCAATTTTAAGGCTATGCTTAGATGAAGATAACATTGTTTTAGTATTCTTGGATGCATCGTCAGCAAACTCCCAAAAAAGGCCTCAGGCATTTGGAGACAGATTCTCTTCTCACTTACACCACTGCAAATTCCATTCATGAAAAATAATTGAAAGGGGAATGTAGCCCTTTGAGTGTAAATCCAGTTTATGAAGGGCTGTTAAACCTGACAATATGAATTCACTTTAAGATGAAACTCATTAGATGCTATTTCAACCTGATATGAACTATTTATAAATTAGGTTTTATCTCTTTGTGTTTTATTGCTTATTTTAGAAAATTTTATTTTAATATGGATAGATACTCTAAGAGGCTTTCATTCAGAGCGAGACAAGGCAGTCATGTCTGCATTCCCTCTGCAACACTCCGGCAAAGAATTCTCTGCAGAATAAGTTTAAGAAACGTCAAGAAGACACATAAGTGCTGATTCATTCTCTGAGAAAATAAGATCAAATGTGAAATCATCTCAGTCTGTTATTTGTTCAGTTCCACACAGACTCTGGTATTAAATCAAATTATCTTCAAAGATGTTTTTGGGGAGGTTGAATGCATGTGTCTAGTTTTAGACAAGGACTGCAACCTTTAGGTGTCTAAGGTTAAACTGCTTTCCTTTAGCAGAGGGAGAGGGACAGGTACCTGCCTGGGATGCTAGTTCAATCTATCTTAGGTATATTATAGGGCATGCATTGCCTGCAAGAGGTTTCTGTTTCTCTTGACTGTTTATTCAACGTGCAGACAGAGCTGCTTTAGAATACAAACCTTACTAAAGTTAAATGAGATTAATCCAGCTGTTGATATTTTTTGTCCCATAAACTCCCAGTCTGCAGCAATTCGGAATTCCATCAGAAATTCAGAATTCATCTTGAAGAAACCAAATCGTCTCTACCCAAACTCTTCTTTAGCTGACATGTGCGTGATTACAAAGACAAGACATTAGAAAGCAAATGAAAATATCTTTAAAAAAGATCCTCAAGATTTCTAAGCTAGTCTTAGAGTTAGTTTATTTTTTCTCCAGAGCCTGATTTTTCAAAGAGGCTTTCTAACAGGGYTAATAAATGGAATTGACAGGACCTCCCAGCCACAATTTCCTAGTAGTCAGATGTTGGGGGATTTGCCTAGTCTTTCCATTTTGTTCTATTTGCATATTTTAGCACAAAATAACGAGAAATTGAGATCATTTTGGATAATTGACCTGGTAATATAGTAGATTCAGAAAGACTAAGGATCCATTCCATATTATTTTATCACTATCTCAAATCATGAATCTAACCCAGACCTTGTTTGTTTGTTTTTTTTCCTTTTCCTGTAGTCAATTCATTTGCCACTAATAGCAGGCAGAACACAAAAACTGATGGAAAAGAGTGTGTGAGGAGATTTATCTGCCTATAATTCATGTCAGTGAAGCACACTAAAGGCTCAAGAGCTTCTCTTAAAGGCAGATACAATTGTATGTGTAATAGTGTAATTGACCACACATTTACCCTTGTTTAATAAAATTTGGACAGATACAGAATAGCACATTTGACTGAACGCACACAGTGAAGTAATTACATTGAAGAGACTAAATGTAAGTCAGAGACGGGAAGTAATGAATACAGAGTATTTAATTATACTATAAGCAAACGCATCAAAGCCTGACGAGAATGTGAAGGTGAACATTGGGTGATTCAGCAGGACAGTAAATTACAAATGGAAAGCATASGGGATGCACAGCTTTCCAATAGCGTGAGAGAAGGATTTTTATCAGTGTAAGCTGATAAAAAATTTGGGATTAAAACTGTGTACCTGAGATCAACCTCTCCATATATTATATATTCTACATTTATCCACAGTCTTACCAAATAAAAACATTGTCTCTGACATTACTAGAACATGACATACTTCTTTTGCTTRTCATTTAGTAAAATGATGCTGTTTTTCAAGATACTATTGCTCTATAGTGTTTGTTTTTTGCTAAGTCAAGATTTAGCCAGTCTGAATTCCACTTAAGCCCCTATGCTTAGTATTTCTATTCTAAAAAAATCCTATTTTTCTAGTTTTCAGGATTTGTTGGTCAAAGTGGACACTTCAGCTGAAGTGGAATTTTAACTTGGTAAAGTTCATTTTTGGTGTCCCAGGATCTTCATCAGGTGAAGCGCCCTACTGCAAAACAAAGCAAAATTAATATTACCCAAAAGCAAATCCCAAGACAAAACAAATCAKATCTCAAAAGTTTAACACTGGGCACTGGTCTTGCTGACTCTCATGTGAGAACAGAAAAGATATTTTTGAGTCATTGCTCTGCCCCACTGATCATTTTCCCTTATGAATCTGAGTCATATTTTTTTTTTTTTCTATCTGTAGGCCCAAGTACAGAAGCATAAGGGATGAAGGAGGAAAGGGGAAGATGGGACTGCAGATGATGCRTCCAGAGGGAACCAAGAGTAACCTACCCAGGATAACATATCAGAAAAAATAAAAAGAGAAAGATTGAATAACACAGAAAGGATGAACATTTCTGTGGATTAAGTACTAACAGGAGTTTAGAGTTAGGCTACAATCTCATTTTTGAGTTAATCTTTGATTTAGATCTCTCTTTTGCCTTACTTATCTAAGCTTTGTCTAAATCTGTCTGCAACTGGCTGTGGAGTATTTCTCCAAATCTCTACTGATAATACCAAAACCTTGCTCATGCCTTAGTTTTAGGTTCAGTACCTGTACCTTTACGTCTCTTAAGTCTTTTCAAAATACTGCTGCTAAATTAATGTTTCTCTTTACTTTATTGCCTTTAGAGTTGGTTAGGAAGGGTAGAGGAAGAAGAGGGAAAACAATTCCCCATCACTTTTCTTTTCCAGTTGTCCCTTGCATCTTCTTACAGATTCTCACATATTGTCCCACACTTCTCACAGATTTTGATCTGCTCTGATGACAATTTTCTGYTGCAACAAATCTGACCCAAAATGTAAGACTAAGCTACCTATTCTCTGTTTTAAGGCATGKGACTAAAACCTCAGCAGATCTGAGTTCTGCTCCCCAGTTCGGCTGCTGACCTGCTGTGTATCTTCAGGATAGTCACCTCAATGAACTGAACCTGTTTTGCTAGTCTGTCCTCCCTATATGGACTGAAAACCATCTACAGCAGGGACCTGCAATAAATGCTCTAGGTGTACCTTATGGATCTCTAGAAAACACTTAATTGTAAAAAAAACAAGCTAATGGGAAATGCTTCCTCAGCTGCTTATTTGAATTACCCATTTAGCACCTTATTCTGTTTATYTTGTTTCTGGGAGTTCTGAGTTCTCATTTTCAGTCCCAATTTCCCTGAGAGCCCTGGTTCAAAGGAGATGGAGTAATTAATTGTTTAGTAGCAGGCAGAAGTTTTCTACATCCAAACAATGATGTCTGGGTGCATTTTTCTGAGCTGTCCTCTGTCAATAACATTATAAACAGTATTCTGTGAAAGTTAAACCCATTCTCTTCAGATTAATCCTGTTTGGGTTTTGTCCTGTTGCGGAGTCTCTTCTTCCAAAAAGAAGGTATTTCTCTGGTTGCAAATACCAACTTGGAAGAGAACAGACACTTTGACTTAAGGCAATAATGAAATATCTCATTTTTCCTCCAGATAAAGTCCATCAAATGTGTTGTTTTCTCCTAGTAATTAATTTAATTATTATGGTAAAATGTTTRTGAAAATGTATACTTTGCTAGGAGGTTTAATGGTTTAAGAGTTACTTTCTAGAGGTTATTGTAAATATACATCCAGTAACATTCTTTCCTTTATAAACAATATTGATTTCAGCCTCTCACTGTGTTAAACTGTTCCAAATCCTTTTCTTCTTCTTCTTTTTTAGTAATATAATAACTGTTAAGACTTTCATAAAAGCAAATAGAAGCAAAACATAACCTACTCTTAAAAAGTGAGGACCTTTGTATAGACTTAGCAGCCTGAGGCATTATGATCGGGTATTATGAGAAGAGTAAGTACTGGGAAAGGAAAGGGACTGTGGAATCGCAAGTTAAAGTATCAAAGTATCCAAAAATAGTTCTGGAAAGRGGATCACATCTTTTGTAAATTCTAGCATATTTTTTGACCCTGCAGTGCCTCTGTGATACCTTCATAATAAAAGTTGTAGTAAAGGGTAAAAGACACAGCATAATTGTTCTATTTTCTTTTGTAGGATTATCTAGATTGCAAGAAGTTACTTACAGATACCATTGTGCAGAGGTATCTCAGCTGGATAATTAATGATGTTACTGGATAAATAGCTACAGTTAATCAAAGCTAAGTTTGCAGATAGTTTAAGGAGGGAAAGCAGTAAGAAGAGTTAAATTTATCAGATGTATGATCTAGGTTAAGCTATTTCAGCTACCTCCGTCTCTAACATGAAAGTCTGAACAGCAACTAACTGATGAAGCTTGGCATGTCAGAGCTGAAGCATACGACCTCCGACAGCACGGCTAAACCTGCTCTGAAYGTGTGTGGGCTGTGGGGAGAGATTTACAGGTATTACAAGATTAGGAGCCAACTACAGGCAAATTAAGAAACTCAGTTTATCCTGTATGGCTCAGAAGGCAAKGATAATTTTGAGATGAGAATCAGAGTAAGGGATGGGAAAACAAGAATCTGTATCTCTTCTTGGTCATTTATGATGTGTCAACAGTCCAGTTCCTAGCAACCAAAAATATTTTGTATTGACTCAGATATTAGTCACCTGGATATAGTAGAAAACATGAAGTTTTTTACCTGAACTGCCAACATGTTCTGACTTTGTTTTGTTTTTCTTGGATCCTGCATAGCCCATCAGGCTAGACTGTAGATTAATTTCTGCTGAGATTCATAATTTATTCCAAATTTTTCTCCAGGTATTGCTCACATGACTGTGGCTAATGTTAGAATTAAGGATTACAAGGAAAGGATTGAGCTGTTGATTTTAGGTCTGTGTCTGATATTTTCAGCAGTGAACAACATTAACTTTGTCYCCAGAAAGCACAGGACTTGCAAAAGTAGTTATAATTAGAAATATTAAAGGTCAGTGTTAGAGTTAGGCTTTGAAGAAGAAATATTGAAGGGTTGAATCTATGACATTTAGGATATATGTTAAAAATAGGTATATCAAAATAAAATATAAGCCTGTAATAAGAGCTCGTCTCACTTGAGATTTACAACTTATTCTTAGGTTTTCTGCAGACAGTAGTCATCTATTYCTGGACAAGCTTAGGCTTTGGACCCCAAAATTGAAGATCGATGTATTGGCCTGGTTGAGACTACTTTCACAAGGCTCGATGGCTTGTTGTAGCTGAGATGTGTTTTGTGCTGGGTTTATGCTACAAGTATTATCCACTTGGCTATTCTTAGTTTCTAAGTCTGGTGGGGGGAGTTACTTAACTCTGTCTCCCATAACATCCTCCTRGAGAAGCTCRGGAAGTGTGGSTGAGACAAGTGGACAGTGAGGTGGCTTGAGAATTGTCTGAAAGGCAGAGCTCAGAGGGTCRTCATCAGTGGCGTGGAGTCCAGTTGGAGGCCTGTGGCTAGCGGTGTCCCCCAGGGCTCAGTACTGGGTCCCATCCTGTTCAACTTCTTCATCAATGACCTGGATGAGGGGACAGAGTGCCTCYTCAGCAAGGTAGCTGATGATCCCAAACTGGGAGGAGTGGCTGATACACCTGAGGGYTGTGCTGCCATTCAGAGAGACCTGGACAGGCTGGAGAGYTGGGCAGAGAGGAAGTTCAACAAAGGCAATTGCAGCRTCCTGCACCTAGGGAGAAATAACCTCATGCACCAGGCTGGGGACTGACCTTGTGGAAAGCAGCTCTGCAGAGAAGGACCTGGGAGTCCTAGTGGACAAMAAGTTCACCATAAACCAGCAATATGCTGTTGTAGCTAAGAAGGCCAATGGTCTCCTGGGGTGCATTAGGAAGAGTGTGGCCAGCAGATCAAGGGATGAGATCTTGCTACTATACTCAGCCCTGGTGAGGCCACATGTGGAGTACTGTGTCCAAGTTTGAGCTCCCCAGTACAAAGGAGACACTGAGCTACTGGAGAAAGTCCAAYGTATAGCTATGAAAATGATCAGACAAATGGAGCATCTGCCCTATGAGGAGAGGAGAGGATGGCGCGGGATTCTTTTCAGTAGTCAAGTGACAGGACAAGAGGCAATGGGCAYGCACTGAAACACAGGAAGTTCCACCTGAATATGAGGAAAAACTTCTTTCCTGTGAGAGTGAGAGTGCTGGAACAGTTTGCCCAGAGAGGTTGTGGAGTCTCCTTCTATGRAGATATTCAAAAAYCCACCTGGATTCGATCCCGTCTAAYGTGTTCTAGATGCTTGAGCAGGCAGGATTGAACTAGATGATCTCCAGAGGTCCCATCCAACCTCAACCATTCTGTGATAGAAGAGATGAAAAAAATGAACTATTTCTCAGTCCTCCRTTGTCCATTGGTAAAAAATGAGGGTTGGTTTTAGCTGAGAACTCTGGCTTGTCTTTAGTCTTCCTGCAAGCACTGAGATGTCTTCCTATATCCAGGGATACCTTAGGGTGAGATTTAGAAATAAGACTCTATTGTTTATAGATAGTGCTAGAAAGAAAACTGATCTATGCTGAAATTTATTGACATATCTGAATGGCTTTAAAAGTACATTTAATAGGGATTGCCTTTTGTRTGGCCTTTGTCTTTGTGTGAGATTATGGACTCCTTGGGATACAGTCCAGAACCTTATCATCAAAAATGATAGGTCCTGCTTTTCCATCCTTCACTTGTGACCTCTCTCAGAGCACTCTTGTTCCAYTCCTCATGCCTTTGCCTTATAGTAGTCTTCATCCTCTTCTGTGAAGTAATTTGTCTCATTCATCAAGAAAGAATAATTATCCRGTTTTTGGCTATGTTAGTATTCTGTCAGATTTCTGAAGATCTAACAGATCCAGCATAAGTGACAGAGCCAGCACAAGACTATGAGAAGAGTTCATGACCAGGAGCAGCAATGGAGAACAAAACTGAAAGAGGAACAGGCACTTCCTCCTCACCTACAGCAGCAAGCTGTTAATGTCAGTTGTTACGGAGCTATTGGGCTACAATGAAGGTTTGTATTAGGGCTGAGCGGGAATGAATTGATGTGGAAAAAAAATCAGGAATTAAATTAACTAATGCATCCTACATGCTCCACAGTTCCTTCAGTTGAAGGCTGCTGTCTGGAAAACATTTCTTCTCATGCTATGAGTTTTTCTGCTATTTTGGATAGCCTCTCCCAACCCTCCCCACTATTTTCTTGGATAAGAAAAAATAGTGCCCTTCTGCACATTTGATTAAAATCATTTTTTCTTATTTTCTTAAAATTCAAGGGGAAGGAGAAGAGATTTTTATTGCCCAAGGCATCATTGGAACAATAATACTGAAATTTGTATTTATAGCCACTAATTATTTTTCTCTAAAACAATTTCAGTCTAGTTAAATAGCTCAGGAAGTCATGGGCAAAGAATGTCTATTTCAATCTTGCTACCTAGGCAGGTCCATCAAGTGTCCAATACTGCTGAAACATATGATTGACTCCCTTGTTTCTTTTTACATCTAGGATGAGAGGCTGTATATTCAATCAGCGCAGTGGTGTGGTTATTCCCCAGCTCTGTCAACCTTACAAGATGCAGGAAGGTATCCTTCAGGTTGCAGCCAAAGTRCATACAGTTTACCAGGATCTGGTACTCTAAGAGATCTTGTTTTTTGGTCTGCTCTTTGGATTGAATGCAGCCTCACTTCCGTATGATTTGTCACACTAACTGTGCCTCCYCCCTCCCAGCATATGATAGATCAATATTTCTTTCTCATGTTGCTGGGTCTGTTCACATAGTGACAGCTCCATTATGCAATATATTAGAAATATAATATGCTGTGATCCAGCAGATTTTGAAGCTGTGTAATGTTGGAGATGTTGCTTCACTGAGATTTTTAATCTACAGTTATATGGTGAGTAGAGAAGCTGGTGTGGTGGTAAAGCCTCATTACCAAAAGTCTGTCACAAATACAATTCAGAAAACGTTCCCCTGTTTGAAAAATGTATTTTGAATCACCGCAGGGAACTTGCTAATAATTTGAAATAATTGTGTGGCATGAATGTTAACCAAATCCAGATTAATAAAACTTAGAGTTTTGTATAATTTGCTGTAACAGTCTTCCCAACTGCTTTTTGAAGAAGTCCTCTGAAATCACTGTTCATCTGCTCCATCTGAAACCAGGATCATGCTTACTGTGTATTCAAAGGTCGTGCAAAACTATTCACATGTTTTTTACACTGCCGAAGCTGTTACTTCTACTTTGTAAAAGAAAAGAAAAGCCCCAGTGGGACTTTTTCTTAGTTACAGGGATACGTCAATCCTCCTGCTCCTTTTCCAAATCTCCAAGATGAAGGATGTGAAGAAAAAAAACACAAAGTAAATCAGTCTACTATGCAGAGTAGCAGAAAGCAAGAAATTGATATATTCTTGGACTGAAAAGAATCTTCCACTCTCCCATATAGTTTATTATAGAATTATCACTTTCATTACATCTCACACTGCTGTATTTCAGCTACATGTAATGAAAAGTCTCTTGTGGAGGAACTGAATGCTGCATTTCTCAAATTCATTTCCAACAAAGAACCTAAATGTTGATATACTTGTTTCAGGATAAGTGCACATCCTGAGTTTATATTTGGACACATGACAGGATATTTTATATGTCCAGTTACATGTCACGATGTGGATCTATATGTACAAAGAGCACTCATGATGTATGGGTAGCCCTATCAAAAGTTCAATCCCTTACAGTGCTAAAAATTCATCATTTCAAAATCAAGACATGTAAAATCACTTGCAACTTTAGAAATTCTTCACTGTATATTTCTAAATATTATCCCGTTTCCATTACACAGAAGTAATACATACAATTAGTTGCATTGACTTATCTAAAAAGGTCATCAACAGTACCCAAAATGGATAAATACACGGAGCAGTGGGTGCAGGGGATTTGTGGCGTGGTCCCTGGGATTCCCTTACTTCTCTCCCCTGTGGCAGGAGACACACATTCACATGTACATTGAGTTTACCAGGCTACAGTCCGTTTTATGCATTGCCAAACCTTCTTGTTGATGCTCTAGCTGCAATTTTCCTACTACTTTTTAACTTATTCCCTTCTATCCAAAGCTCTGCTTCATCTCAGGACCTCCTCAATCCTCCCTCTCCTGGCTCAACTCAAACTGGACATCCATTGCTCCAGGTGAAGGATGCCTTATGGGGTGATCCTGGTTMTCTCCTTGTGCCATGTTACATCTCCAGGTTGAGCATAACCAGAGAGCTTCTACCAGCTCCTTGGCTGCAGRAGCAGGAGACGATATCAAAGTATTCTGCTCTTTTCACCCCTAACTATTTATTTTTTACAGTTTTGACCTTATGACTCTCACCTAACCTCATTCACTGTTCCTCAGAATGATTTAATTCTCCTCAGACTCTTTCCTGCAGCCCCCTTCTTTTGGTTTCATTACAGAGAGGCTAATGTTTTTTCCCAAGGAAGATATCTAAAATGAACAGTGACCGTAAATGAATGTTAAGGGATCTGTAAAACATCAGCAAGCATATTTGATAGATCCTCTAATACTGTCTCATCTTCCAACTATCTTCAGCTCATGAGAGTTTCCAAACTGGATTTTTTTTTAGTGTTTTGTAATCTTTCAAGAATTTCATTTTCATGTATTTGTTCAGTCTGCAATTAAACTCATGTAAATTTTGGCTGTACGCAGCATGCTTTTGCAGGGAGTTCCACAATGCTAGTACTATTTTGTGTGAAATTGCTTCTTTTTRTTTGCTTGAAAATAACACCAATATCATTTTTTTTGCTGATATCTAGTTCTTATATTTGAAGAGAATGTGAATAAGTAAGTGAGTTATATCTCCCCTCTCCATACCATTCACAATTTTAGAGAAGTTTATCATATCTCCTCTGAAGTTTCCATTTTGAAGACTAAAATCTAGTCTACATAGTTGCTACTTGTAGAGAGGTGTTCCATATCTTTTATACTTGTTGCCCTTCTCTAAACCTTTTCCTATTCTCCTTTTCAAGATGAGGCGAATAGCACTGCACACAATGCTCCAAGTCTCTGCAAAACAGAATTGAACTATCCACACCAACAGCTACCACCTTGTTCAAAGAGTCTTTGTGACCTGTCATGGAAGAGATAGATGGTCTCACCTGGAGACTTTCTTTTTTGTCTTGATTTTATTGCTCTTTTGTACCTTTTAGTTCTCACTATGGCAAAGGCCTTCAAACAAGGGGTCATAGCTTCAAAAGATGGAGAGTCTAGAAATGTAAATGGAAGTGAGGCTGAAAGCCCAGATGTACGAATTGCAACAGAGCTGTGATCTCAGAAACTTCTATGTT
>NW_028186239.1:133874-167636 GCF_003343005.1 Rhea americana
AAAAAAAAAAAAAAAAAAGACTGAAAATGCCTCAGTCTTTACATAGTCATCATCATCAAAACAAAGTGTAAGTGGACAAAAATGTGTGAAGGCAAAGGGGTAAAACTCACTGGGGACTGTGACTTTAGAGTCCCTCGTTAGAACTGTTTGAGCATTCTTTACAAGACCAAAAGCAATAAAATCTCAAAGGCACCTATAGTCCGTTAGCACTAAGCAAAAATTAGTCTGAGGGACTGGTCACATAAATAGAGATCTCTGAAAGAGGAAAGAAAACAATGAAAATGAGTCACAAGATACATTTCTGGACAGAGAATGTTTTCAGCTGTTTTGTTGTTGTTGTTTATTTGTTTGTGTCTCAGTTACCACATTCTGCATTGGGAATCATCTACCCTGTTCACATTTCCACCTATGCAGTTTCCACAGTGGGAGAAGGGAATTTTCCACAGAATCCAAAATGATATTTGTTTTTGACTCTTGTTGAAATTATGTCAGAAATGCTAAATATGTGTCAGGACTCACTATCCTAAGCAAAATGATCATCTTTTATTCTTCATACAGCATTCTTCCTAACCTCAACATGCATGAGGTATTGCGCATTGCACACCAATGAGCCCTCTCCTGCAACCAGGCACAGGTTTGACAGTATGCATTTAAAAAAGCCCCCTTAACCACTGTAGTTATTCACACATTTAAACTAATGCATGTGTAAGTACATATKCAGAATAAAGATGGMTGTCATTTATTTTCTAATTTCAAAGTCACAGCCTAAACACTGAAAAACTTCTGAAAGAGATTTCAGAAGCTTAATTTTCACATTATGAATTGTTTTATATTTTCCTATTCTGAAGAGGAATAGAGAAAATGTTTTAGCTTGGGTGGGAGCTGAAATCTGCCTGTGACTGGGAAATAACATTGCACTGCCTTACCACCAGCATAACTTCCCTAGAGCCTGTTATTGGAACTGAGAGCAGAGTCGGAGTTGATAGGATTGTACTATACAAAATGACAAACATCACTTGCTTAGCAACCGTATAGCCCTCTTAGTTACATCTAATGCTGAAACAAAATCTAATTCTCACTTTCCCACCCCTCAAGCAAGTACGCACTTTGCCTTGTATCTGACCTGTGGAGGCAAAGGTCTCTCTCTCTCGTCAGTTTTTCTATCCTGCCAGATTTCTTTCCATGATCTTCATCTCACAATCCAATTCATCAAAAAGGAGCAGGCAAGATGTAGAAATAAATGTACTATTTGGCTTTGGGTCCCACCTGGAAAAAGGCTAAGAAAGGTTGAAACATAGGATTTCCACTACCAGGGTTTTCACTTCAGGTCTGAATGCAGCTGAGGGAAGGGATGAACCATTCGTTCAACCCTACCCATGACGTATCCCACCGTAAATCAGAGATATYGCCACAGTGTTAGTGGAGCAAAACCCAGGAATGTAAGAGAAGGCTCAGATATGTGGGATGTAAATTGCTCACCTCTGATGAGCACTGTATTCATTTGAATGATTTTAAATGGGTGTGTAAGTGTTCTCACAYATGTTGAACCTGTATGAAAAATTAAATAACTCCCAAAGGATTCTTCTCATATYACATTCTGAAATTGAACTTAACCTGAACAGAATTTAAATACCTTGGGACACAGTTCATCTTAGTATGATTTTAATTTTCATACAGAACCATAAAAGCTAAAGAGAAGTGCGTGATATAGTCATTTTGTACAGTGCCTCATCTAGGGCGTGTACTAAATTCACTACTCCTAACATTATTCTACAGACTTCCATCAGACATAAGTCTGGTCTGGTGTTTTCAAATGATTCAAATACACTTATTTTTTAGATTCCTGACAGTGATGCATAATCAAATCACCATTTTCTATCTTTTGGCACAGTGGATATAGTTAAATCTATTTGTTCTTTTGTCACATAACCACRGAAAGGAGATTGTTCTGAACTTTCTTATTTGATGCTCTCTGTAAGTACTTTATGTCAGTGTTTGGATTTGATCACTGAAGCCTTAAATAGGAGATTACTACTACTTCCTCCTCCTGATCTATAATTTCATGTGTCTGTCTGTCATTTTGCTCRCTAAGCCTACCGGATTTTCAGTCTTTACGCTGTTATTGATTTGGTGAAATACCTCTTGGTACAGTGCATCTGTGGCATACAGCGTATTTCCCCTTGATCTAAAATTTGTTCCATTTTAAGCACAATTTGTTATTCTATTGCATATTTAAACCATGAATGTGTTTTTTGGTAATTTCATTTAACTTTTGTGTTTCAGTTCTTATGCTCTAGGAGCTTTGTAAAACTGAAGTGAATTTTTTTCCGAGTAAAGTTTTGAAGTTACTGAATGAGTTTGTGAATTTGTGAAATTAGAAGCTTGGAAAGATCAAGTTATAACAAAGATATTTCCTGCCCACAGAAACGCAAGAGTGTCTCTGCTTCTCTCAGTTCTCCTTCAATGCCTTAATTCAAACTCAGCAGAGCTGATGGCAAATTTGTTCCACATGGCCATTGCTTTGGTATTTAATATACAAATCACTTTCTTTTGCTGCTTCCAACCATTTTTACTATGTTCTATTGGCAAGCATTTCTTCAGTTCCATGGAGGAAAGAGGAGAAAATAGGAAAAAAAAGAGAAAAAAAGAAGAGAAAAGAGAAGGGTGAGGGAGATTTTAGGTGAGCTGGAATATTTTAAAGCAGATCATAATTACTGTCTCAGAGGTAGCTCAAACTTTGCTAATCTGAACAAGAAGGGGCATAAGATGCTCAGACTTACCTCTGAGCCTCTTTTCCAGGGTATGAAGATGTACGAAGAACTTTCTGTTGTGACCTTAAGGGGTACTTTGGAAAAGTACAATAGGGGGATCAGTATGCGAGTGAGTGCAATCTGAACAGCTTGCAGAGCATAAAACCTCTTGAATTCATAGTCTAAAGCKCATCAGGTAACAAGGATTAAACAGAAAGTAAGAACTGTGGTCTGCTGAAAGAACTTAACACATTTGTATTCTCGCTCTTCGACATTTATGTTCTTTCCTCTTCCATCACCTCTCGAGAAGATGATATGGCTTCAGGAACTGGGTTTCCTCCTTTATTTAGCTAACTTTCTGAGATAGCTTCAAACATACAGGTGCTATTTCATTTCTAAAGTACTTAATTATACAGTAGGTTAYTCTGAGGTTATGCACAATTATTTTCTTGAGCTGCAAACCAAGTATATTATAATTTATATCTTTAAAAGAATGATCCAGTGTCTGCTACCAATAACATGATAAGATGGGTCTTTGATTCTGATCTTCTAAAAAGTAARCTTTTATTTAGAAATTTTATTTTATTTAGAAATTGTTTTAACAGGTATTTTAGAAACTCTTTATGTATACAACACATTTTGGAGGGGGAATGGGGTTTATTGCTAATTTTTAGAGGAAGACAAATCAAAAGTGAATAAAAAGTAAAGAAAAAAAAAAGATCTAGATAGTCTTCTTTAACCTCAGAGTATTGTTAGTCTAAGTTTTTGTTTGTTTGTTTGTTTGTTTGTTTGTTTTTTGTGTGTGACAAGAATAATAATAGATCCAAATCTGAAGAGCTCTGATGTCAGCTGACAATTGATTTCAGATGGTTTAAGATCACAGCAAGTCTATGAATGTTAAATACAGCTTTTAATTTAAGATTTTATGGATCATGCAGATGAGCCATTTTGGCCCCACTACATTACCATCATCACAGGAGTGCCCTCATTTTGATAAGGAAGAGGTAAAGAATCTTATTCAGCTGGAAAAGAAGTAGTAGTTTTTCAAGAACTGAGGGTTGGAATGAACTCAAAAATTCCAATTTGGGAAAATCTGAAGCTTCAAAATGTGGCTTTATTCAACACTGAAATAGGACTATGACAGTTTGAAATTTCAGTGTGAGAAAAAGAGACTGACTTACTTGAAAACAGCTGATGGCACAGTTGTTTGGGAATCTGTTCAAGAAATACATATGTGAAGTTCATGTCCTTTCTATCACTGATGGAAAGCATGGACTAAGCTCCCAGGACTGGGTTATCCAGACAGTCATCTTCTTAGCTCAGTGAATAATCCACTTGTTTACAAGAACTGAAGGAGCTTTTAAAAGAAAAGGAGATCAATCCAGATCAGCTAGTAACTGGAGCATCTCAATCTAGTCAGAATGAGGATTTGACCTGGGCTTTTTGCTTCCTGAGGGGGAATGTTATAGCTACAGGGCTCTTCCGAGTAACAGACATCCCTGCCGTTTATATCAAACTCCCACTCCTGTTTTATTGTGTATGCCRTATCAGAAAGCCAAGGAACCATGAAGAAACTGCTCAAGCATTTTCATCAGCAAATGAGTCAGTCCAAGGGCACCTAAGATCTCTGTTCTTAACCACACACTCAGTATTACTATGTCCAAACTTTAAAAAGYAGTAACGCAAAAATAATTGTCACCATCATCATCTTAAGGTGGGATCCAAAAGCAAAAAATTAAGAACAAGTTTGCAAAACAGCTAGTAGGGGGGTTTTCTAATCTCTACCTGTCCGCTTTTATATAGATTCTTCCTCTCCTGGGCACAACCCAGAAAGTGTTTTTGGCTCCTGTATTACAGTTTCCTCTGGCTGGAGGAGAATGACATTTCCAGCTCTTTCATTCAAGCCACCAGTCAAGTGATCCTTCAGTCAGCCCATGGCCAGCATTTCTTTATGGATTTCCCTGATCCCACAGCTGCACTCTTTTCCCATCTCAGCTGACATATCTCTTTCCTCTTGCAGTAGTTCCTACAACTTTTTAGCTTTTTTAACTGGTCTAAGTAGAGGAACAAATCATAGGAGACCTTTCTTCTAGTTATCTTCTCTCCTCTTTCCCTAGTCTCCAGGATAAAGATATAAAGAYCACAGAGAAAGCTAGCTCTGTTAATTAAAGAGGAGGCAAGAGGAAAAAATGTAGATGGCATCTTTTTGCCCTGGAACCCCCACAAACATCCAGAAACAGTACTTTATAATTCTCTGCACCCTCAAATTCCTCTTTTCACAGTGAAGATAGTGGATCATCAGGGAAATCTATTAAAAAACATGTAATTTGACAGAATATTCAGGTTTAGCTCAGTTGGTTAGTGCGTGGTGCTGCTAATGCCAAGGTAGCGGGTTCAACCGCCATATGCGCTATGCTGAGGGTTAGACTAGATGATCTTCAGAGATCCCTTCCAACCTTACCATTCTATGATACAACTTATGTGAAGAGCAATGGATTTCCACTTTACACTGCTGACACGTGGTTACCAGTTCATGGAGGTACCCAGACTGTCCTTAGCACTGTAGCGATCAAGGCATTGTCTTTATGGTTTTCATTCCTTTTGGATTCAATCTAATGCAAGCAAGCCATGCAGATTAGCTTCTGCCTAGGCCTTTCCTTCAGCTTTAACTCTTGGCCAAGCAGGAGCCTGAATAACATGTTATGGACAGCCTTAGATATTGCTCCTTCAGCTCCTTAGTGCATGAGCAGCTATTAGGTTGCAGCTATTTGAGATGGATTTTTCATGCTTCGTAACTACAGAGAAAAGGGGAAAGCAGCAGAAGATTGGTGCATTTCCCTTCATCTGAAATAGTAAAGTTATTGCAATGCTCTTCCCCGAAGTCTGGTGCTAATGGACCTGGTCCAAGTTACCTTAACAAGCAATGACATAGATGGTGTCAGTGACCTTGCCATTGGTCAGGCCTTTGCTGAGAGGCACATTTCACATTAAGTCAAGAAATAACAGTGGTAAATTATTCAGCATCTTCTCCAGAAKCCCTTGTTCTCAGAGTGTAATCTTTAAAGAAAGACCAATAGCACCCAGCTTACATTCTTCATCAAGACTTGCTATGGGACCTTCAATTCTTACTCCAATAGTTTGTGTGAAGTAGAATATAAAGAGAAAATGAGGGTGCTGTCAAATGCAAGTTACAGATCCCTCCCAAGACTGGATGGCAGTCACCTTATTAGAAGATTTAATTATATTTCCTGGAACTAGGCCAGACCAACCATTAGGTTTAATATTGTCTTAATAATTCTCAAATATGCCATGAGATCTTTCACAATCAAAGATACTTATGCCTTYTCAAAACTCAGAAGTGCCAAAGTAGAGCCTAGGCAGGTTGTATCTGACCAGCACGGGTAGAGGCAGTGCTCTCACAAAGTTAGCAACATTCTTTTCTCTCTATTTGAAAAGTGATGAAAGATTTCTGAGGTATCGTCTGCTTTTGCCACTGCATTGTCAGCACCATACAAAGTCATATGATGGAGGTGTATTGTGTAAAGGATTRTATGACCAAAAACAGGTAAGACAAATTAAGGCAGCTTCCTGGAGGAGGTAACAAATTTATGGTCCAATTGACTACATCTAAGCTCTAGAAAGCCAGACTAAATGCTTACTAAAGAGTGATCACAGTGTTTGAGATAGTCATTACTGCTGGAGAGGAACAGGCACCCATCATCTCCATCAACACTCCCATTCTTTATGTTCTCCCGTGGCAGCAGTGTAGACCATCTGATTCTGGAAGGATCTTCCACTGGTTTTCCATCTCCCCATTTCTGTGGCAAGAAGTACACTGGCCTCGACTCCTTCAATCTTTGTAATGGCAAAGTTTAGCTTTCCTACAACGGGAGACACATTACAGTGCATATAGGCTGAACCAGGACGTACTCTTTGCAGAGCTCCTCAGCACCTCTAACCCAAACTATCAAGTGCAGCTCAACAGCAAATCAGAGGCCAGACAGTGCACCAGCTGCACTATGCACATGGGGTCATGGAGCAGGATGGAAGCCATGCAAACAAATCTCAAAAGTATTTGAGGAAAGTCTGTCGGAGAAGAGCCAYGAGGTACACACCAGCTGTAGAAGATTCATGCTCAATGCAGGAAATCTGAAAGGATTGTGATAGTGTTCTGAGCTGCTTTATTTTATTGACTATAACTGCATAGCCCTAGGGCTGCTTTAAGGGTCATTCTGTTGTGGGAGCAAYAGGGCCTGAAGTGCCTGTTCCAGTGCAGTGATCTGACAGCAATGAGAGGAATTCAATTTTGCATGAATAACACAACATTYTTTTGCCGTCTTTTTTAAATCTGTTGAGTAAACCTAAAAGGAATACTTTATATGCATAAAACTCTCCAAGTTGCAACACTGTACCCCCACCTACRAGTCTTCTCTCAGTTTCTCTTTTATCTGATTCCAGATGTGCTTTTGYTGCAGAAAACCTGAGGCAAATGATACACATTACTCTGATGGGATATCTAGTCAAATGACATGAATGGTGCTCTTAGGAATGTGTAAGCCTCTTTACGAAAATTTCTGGYGTCTTTATGAGTGTGAATGCACACCTAATCATGGCAACCGTGAGATTATTGTCCAGCTTGCCCCGTATTATTACAGCRGGACTTGTAGCAGTGCAAAGTACTAAAACAAGACTGTCCTTTTCCCGCTTAAAAGTCTACGTCCTTATGGATTTTAGCTATTTTATGATTGTAATGACTATATTTATTGCTGAAATGCACTTAGGGAAAGATTTCATTGCCACTGCTGGTAGACAGATGTGGTAATCAGATAAAGTAGTTTTTAAAGTGTAACTGATCTGTGGCAACCTAGCTCTTTGCCATATGAGTACAAGGGGAGAAATTTTCCCTGGGCCAGAGAAACAGGACCAAGAAGATGCACTGTTTAAGTCTAGTCAGACCTATATGTCATGCTGAAGTGAGGATGGAGACTTGCTGTTAGATCAACAGGAATTCTGTTTTCAAGATAGAAAAAAAAAATCTTCTGATTAGAGGCCAAGTATGTGACCTGGTCCTCCTTTACACTCTGTGACAGGTTTTCTGAGTGACCTTGGGCAAATTTTTTAAAGTCACATTTGTAGAGGAGTTGAGACACTTCATTACATACATATGCACTAACTTTAACCCCAGAAATCACACTTCATGATCATCTGCATCTTTAGGCTTCTAAATAGCTTTTGAAATCTTAATGTTTTGTGACTCTGTTCACCATCTGTTAAATGATGATGAACAATTTTCTCCCATCTTTTCTTGGTTAATAAGGCTATAAGCAAGTAAACTCATCTCTTTGGTATTCTGGGTTGAACTGAGACAAGTAGGTAAATTCTACATGATGCAAACCAATTCTAAACTACTCTCTTTACTTACCTTAACCTYAAATTACACCAGGGTTTTTCAGAAACTTGTTCTTTACTGTATCTTTGTCCACTGCTAGTTCAGTAGTCTGAATTAGGGCCTCAGGAACCTGTAAATTAATAATAGAATTACTATGCTTGAATTAATTCATAAGTATTCTGTGGGCAGGGATGGAAAATTCTCCAATTGCTTACTAGCACACAGTAACCATAATAATAGTAATAGCAATTAAATATATGCCAGGTCGACAGATTCCAGCTGAATAAATGGCATGTGTGGATACTTGAATTTGCAATGCTTGGACTGGGTCTGACAGCAGCTGTGCTCTAGAGAAAGGGATTTCAATTTGCTTGAGGAGGCATGAAAGGAATTTTTCTTTTCTTGTAAGGATGTTTGGTATGAAGATCTCTTACATTGATAGAACTGAAGTGTCTTTATGTTAGTTAAAGGAAAAAATAAAATATCCTTACCTGAAATAGTACAAAGAGCAGGATTGCATAGACCTGAACRTAGCACTGTGACTGTATAAAGGAGTCTTAAGATAAGTTTAAATTACATTTGCGTCCACTTCAAGACCCTCATAAGGAAGATGACTGAAAATGACAACTAACCACTCTTGTTTAGAGTATATTACACTCATTTTGCCCAGGTGAAAGTGATAGCTGACAAGGCAATGATAGCTCAATGACCACAGCAACAGAGAATCGGGCTGATGGTATCAAAATATTTCAGCATGCTGGTCTCCAGTTGGCTGAGTTGTGAGCTGTGCCTGGCTGGAGACAGGSGGGAATCAAAGAACATGTCTGCACTGTGTAACAGCGAGAGATAAGAAGATCCATAAGGAACTGCCCCAGAC
Organism: Rhea americana; assembly: GCF_003343005.1. NCBI lineage: Eukaryota > Metazoa > Chordata > Aves > Rheiformes > Rheidae > Rhea > Rhea americana. Next base: position 142,891 of record NW_028186239.1, read on the forward strand.
ACTAACACCTATAGCAGATGCATTTTAGCTGCACATTGGCTAGTCATCAAAGTTAAGAAGCAGGCCTAATTATATTAAGCATAGTGTCAGCTTCTAGAAACAGAACTATCTGTCGTAYAATGTTTATCTTTTTGTACCATGCCACTTCCAGTAGAAGAGACATATTTAGTACAGACATATTCAAAGACAGACATTGTTTATAATGAAGGGACCTAGAGGCCAGGTAGGTCATGCATCAAGTAGGAGATTTCTAACTGGTGGACAGTGTTGRGGGCTTCTCTGTTTTTTAATTTGATGTGCTTCCGAATAAATGCCAACATTTTTGAGAATTCCTGAAAAAAATTGCTTTAACAAAAACTGGGAGCTAAATCAGTCAGAAGGAAAGATGTACAGAAGACAGAGCCAGACTGTTTTCAGTGGTGCCCAGGACAGGGTAAGTGGTTATGGACATAGATGGAAACACAGGAAGTGYGGTCTAAATCTAAGGAAAAATGTTTTATTATGAAGCTGACTGAGACTGGAACAGGTTACCTAGAGAACTTGTGGAGTCTCCACAATTGGAGATACTCAAAGCCCAACTGGACATGGTCCTGGGCAGCCTGCTCTGGGTGACCYTGCTCTGGGCTGGACTAGATGATATTATAAAGGTCCCCTTCAACCTCAACCATTCTGTAATCCTGTGATTCTGTGATTCTGAGCAGCTGATTTCATGCAGTCAGCCAGAGAGAAATCATTTGTGATTTTCTCAGTGGAAAGCAGAAAATTTTGATCATATTTTAAAGCCTGCTACTGTTAGGAGCTGCTCTCTGACAGTTTTTACCTTCTCGTAATTTCTCACGGGCTTCAAAACTTCAGAGAAGTCCGGAGAATATTGTCATGCACTTCACTGAAACAAAAGTTTTATTTCAATAATGCCAGAATGATGATGGCGCATGAGCCCTGGGGGACACCACTAGTCACAGGCCTCCAACTAGACTCCATGCCACTGATGACAACCCTCTGAGCWCTGCCTTTCAGCCAGTTCTCAAGCCACCTCACTGYCCACTCGTCTMAYCCACACTTCCTGAGCTTVTCYAGGAGGATGTKATGGGAGACAGKGTCAAAAGCCTTGCTGAAGTCAAGGTACACAACGTCCACTGCTCTGCCCTCATCTACCCAGCCAGTCATGCCATCAGAGAAGGCTATCCAGGTTGGTTAAGCAGGATTTCCCCTTGGTGAATCCATGCTGACTACTCCTGATCACCTTCTTTTCTTCCATGTGTCTGGAGATGACATCCAGAATGAGCTGTTTCATCACCTTTCCAGGGATGGAGGTGAGGCTGACCAGCCTGTAGTTGCCTGCATCCTCCTTCTTGCCCTTCTTGAAGTCTGGAGTGACACTGGCTTTCTTCCAGTCCTCAGACACCTCTCCATTTCTCCAGGACTTTTCAGAGATGATGGAGAGCGGCCTGGACACAACATCCTCCAGCTCCCTCAGGACCCGTGGATGCATCCCATCCAGGCCCATGGATTTGTGGATGTCTAGCCTGCCCAGAAGGTCTCTAATCCTTTCCTCCTCAACCAAAGGAAACTCTTCTCTTCTCTGAACTTTMTCCCTCACGTCCAGGTTCCCAGGATTCACGGGAGCTGCCCTTAGCAGTGAAGACTGAAGCACAGAAGGCATTCAGTAATTCTGCCTTCTCTGTATCCCTTGTCACCAGGGCCCCTGCCCCATTCAGGAGCAGGCCCACATTTTCCCTAGTCCTCCTCTTGCTGCTGATGTATTTGAAGAAGAATATAAGGGTTTACTTCCAAGAGAGTAAAATCTACACATCACAATAATTGTCCTCCCTGAGCAATGAAGCTTGAAAGCATTCATTGCCAGATTTTCACTTAAAGATATTGCTAGTATTATTGACCTGATGGCATTAATAGGGCCATAAAATTAAATGAAAGACCAAAAACAAAACTACAACTGTAATTAAGGCAATGTTGCTCTTGTGAGATCAGAATATAATTTTATAGCTTGAAAATGAACTGATACTCYATTTCTAAGTCAGTGTTTGTTAGTGCTAATATGAGTCCCTAAGAATCTGTCTCACAACAAGAAAAGAAACTTCAGAGTAGGAGCAATTTTTCAGAGAGAAATAAAAGTGAGATCAGAATTCAGAATGGCTATTTGGCTATTTTCTAAAAGTGCCTTTTTTTTTTTTTTTTTTTAATCTTCCTTATGAGCAATGGAGAATAATTGAAAAGGGCAGAAACTCACAGAAAAACTATTTTTAAGGAGAAGACATAGTTCTTCTCCTTAACCTTAGGTTCTTTATCTGATAACATTTGTTAAATACTGTACCTCCCTTTGTTGTTCATCATTTCCATTTTCTTTAATGCAAAGGAAGCAACTTTTAATGGAAAGATTGAAATTTTAGCTTGGAAAGGATAAATAAATGAATAAACTCCATTTTTGGATTAATTTTTTCAATCCAAAACCCTTGTTAAATAAAGATTCATCTCTCTGTGGTTTTGCTTTTTTTCTACTGTCTTATTCCAAGCAATGTCCATGCTAAGTACATGACATTTCATACCAGTTTTTGATAACATCACTCAAAGACTCTTTAAAAAGTCCCACCACACATAGTAACACTGTTCAACTAATAAGACATTGTACAGTAGTGAGTGAGGGGAACTTGACTGAACTCTTACAATAAAAGTTTCCGAAAGTTTCCCAAACCCTCTGAAAAGTGAAATCTTAGTTTTTTGTTAAAAACTTTACAAAAATAAATTTGTTTTAGTATAAATTATAAACTGAGCAAACAAGGTTCTCCACTGCTTTGGGGAACTCAGTCAGCTAGCTTGCATGACTCAAATACTTGGGAAGCCACAAATAATATAAGACCATGTTCAGTCTGCAGAAAATAGTGGAAAAGAGATTGGTACAGAATGTTCCAATACCATATGGCATATTTTCTGCTGGTATGCAGAACATTTTAACTCCAAGGAATTTGTAATTATATTCAACTAATTAGCTCCATTTATTTTTTACCAGGCTATCCTTTCCKTTAAAAGGAAAGGAAATTCAATCTCCATCCACTGTGATTATCATTTTTATGATATATRTAATTGTTGGGAGAGGAAAAGTGATTTAAAAGGCTACCTAATAAATACGTATGCAACATATATCAAGGGAGGGGAGGGAGAAGAAATTCCAAAGCCACTTTTGTTAAAATTTTCAGTTTCTAATAGGTAAACTTTGTCCAGTTATCCCCTGCATTTTCTTTCAGAGTCATCAGAGGGCTAAAGTACTTGCAAAGATAGCAGCTCCTCAAAGAGCCAAGATGTGAATGAGGTTGTGAGCAGCCTCCTTCCCATCTGCTTTTCCACTGCTGTTGACAACGTTCGAGGTTACTGTTGTTTGTGTGTGTGTTGATGCAACTGTTAATCATCAGGTGCTTTTTTTTCCCCCYCATTGCACTGACAAGAGACACTTCTTTTCCCCAAAAGGATCAGGGAGCATCTGACCCACCTGGCTTTCTTATTCTCTCTAAGTGATTCGTTGAGTATTTCAGTTGTATTCGTGGACCCCAAACTGGCCTGATGTTGTCATTTCAAGATATGTTGTTCAAAATTAACACATCATTCAGATGAATCTCATTCACTGTGGGATACAGCATACCAGTTCCCTGGGTTTCCTAGCATGAAGGGAAGGAAAGTTAATAATGCAATGGGAAAAGGACCTCCACCAAGACAGGGCACGGGCGTAGGGTTTATTATGGCCCACACAAGTTTCTATTTCCTAGATTTAAACAAATCTTAAGTGAGGAAAAGAACCTTGTGGTGGCTCTGTGGGATTGAATGTCAGGCATATTGAGGATTATAAACCAGATTCCCTGTGTGGTGCCACCACTGTGGGAGAGAAGGCAGACAGCTTTCTGTTCCCTTGGCCATGGAGTTGCTTGATAGCACACCATTTCCTAATTGTCTACAGCAAGGTAATGAATGTTCTTTCAGCCTTGGGATTGTGACATCTGCRTTAATGGAATAAATATAGAACCCTCCATGTCAGACTTCCCTGGTAAGTACTAAAAAAAAAAAATCAGTTTTATAGTGTATGTGAGTATTCATTTTTGTTCTTTTATTCCTGCTTGTTACTATTTCTCATGGATTAAGTACAATGTGGCTCCTATTTTTAAAAACAGTGAGGTCTGAGGGATAGTGTTTCCAGTTTGGGCAGCCATCTTACATGAAGAAAACTGAGGTTAGTGGTCTTTTGAACATATCCTMTCATCTTGTCTCACCTAATTAAGGCACTTAAAAGTTAGACATTTACTTTTGAGATTGGTACCCTAGGCTCTCCTCATAATCAAGGCAGAGAAATAGGCAGCTGCAGAGGGCAATTCATCTACCTTATATTAGAGGCYTGTTTTAGGATGAAAGCAATCATCCTCTGAAACTGCCTACTTCTCCTCATTGACTATAAAGCTAGAGTGACAAGCATAGATTTAGAAGCCTATTAGACTAAGTTAGGGCAATGGCACCTAYGTTGGAGGTCAATAATGCTTGTTCAGAATACAGAACCATTGCTTTCAGACTTTATGCCCTTAATAAGGCTGCCTTTACAATGCCAGTCTTTCCTTGCTCTTTCTGGTTTCCTTAGGAACCCGAGAGCAAATTATATAACATGGATGATTAAGGAACGAGAATGACTGAGCCCAAGTGACAAGGCTAGAACAAGAAGATTGCTTTGAGATCTTGGGAAAAACTCAGGAGTACTGAAAGTTTCTAAAACCCAGGACTGAAGACTTCATTCATAACATTGAACAAAGGTCTGTGMTTGCTGTCTGACCTGTCCAACCCAGGTGGTACAACCCACCAGCATGACGGGTAATGGAACCAGTAAACAAACCTCCTGAGAGGATCTTTTCTTGGATACAGTCAAATCAGCACTTGTTTGTGCTGTTTTCTAGCCCCAGGTCAGTGTTTCTGCAATGGTTAACTGAACAGCCTGGCTTCTCTGCTTGTACAGCTCTCACCGAGACCCAGGTCACTGAGGAAGAAAATCTCATGTCATGTGGTAAAACTGTGAAGGTACAGGCTGATTTTAACACCATCCAAATAYATCTGCATATGTATTAATACCAATTTTTGAGTGATTCATAGGAGTTCCTWTGCTTCAGGCTAGTCATTATCTCCCCTCAGCCATGAGCTGCAGAGTGCTTTTGGCAGCCGCCTGTCACAGAGCCCTGCCAGAAGAGAACGGCTCTTTGGGGGCTAATGATATCRTTTGGTTAATAGACACTGGATGTGATTTGGTACGCTTACTTAGCAGGCTGGAAACTGAGAAAGGAGTCTGCGCGTAGCTTGCTTAGACTATTTAACTGTCTTCGTTTGACTCATTAAAATCTCCATAGACTGGCCTAAACCATAATCCCGTTATGGTCGGTGGCAAAACTCCCACTGACTTCTACGGAATCTCTCTCTCTTCCTTTCAGTTGCGCTTTCCATCTCTCTCTCTCACCCTTATCCAGCACAGCACTCCCTCACACATGAAACTCGGAGCAGAAAGCAGCAGGATCTTTTCTCCTGTTCCTCCTCCACTTGATGGGATACACAGATGGTTTTTCCTCTTGCTCCCTCCCTCTGCAGTCCCAGCAGAGTACAAGGAGGATGAGGGCTGTGTCTAACCTGCCTGCTATGACATTTAAGATGGACTGAGAGACCAGCTACAGCATCTAAGTTCAAAATGAGCAATTCAGACCTTGTGCTGCTCTGGGGCTGTCAGGCCCTAATTCCCTATAGCATCACAAGAAAGAAATAGTCATAACACTGAACTGAGGCACCTCTTGCTGGTGGTCTAAGTATTACCTCTACCTTGCTCCATGGGCAATACAGGACGCCAGCCCTTAATAGCCAAAGATTTGAATTGCTCATTTTTCATCTGAATTTAGACACTGTAATTGGAGATTCATTTTATATAGCAGCCAGAACAGGCAGTCAGAACACGACCCTAAATCACAGCCTGAGCTGTTCATTGCTCTCTCGAGGTTATTAGATGCCATAGCAGATGGCCTGAGGTATAGAGGAGGTATTCTAATGATACCCTGAGGGCCTCTGATAAAACTGACCTCTCTCCTACAGTTCATGAGTTCCTCGCTTTAGTCAGTTTAGTCAAAATGAGTGCAGAACAATGTCCTGCAAAAYAGCAGCAACCATGTTTACACACCGCACCGACAAAAATTGTTTTCCCTTATATAAGACCAAGAATTAAGTTGAATATCAAAACACTGAACCTAATGTGTGAACGTGGTAAACAGTCTTGGTTTCGTCAAGTAAGGAATGACTGGGGCTAAAAGAAAGGAGAAAAGAGGCCATCAGTGCTGACCAGCATGACACATAATCTGCTGTGTGGCTAGGGAGCACCACTAAAAGTAGGACGGAGGGTTAGCCATGACTGAATTCAGTGGGGTAYATCATAAGGGCGACAGCAGCCGTGACTCAGCTGGTATTGTTTGTTTGTCCTTTAAAATATCTGCTTCCTTACAGAATTCTTCTGCCAGCCCTTTACGCCATAAACTTCATATATATTTAAAAGTTGTATTTAGTGAGATTTTCCTTACCAGAAGTGGATTTAATAAAGGTAGAAGGTAAATATTAATTCCTCTAATAGCAGCAAATGATTAGTGAATAATAATGMAGATATTTCCCAGCTCCTTTGTTTCCAGTGTGGCCATGATCAYTTCTATATCCTATGGAGTATTACACCGGCATATGGTACCACCCTTGAGTGCTCCCCATGACAATTAATTTCAAACTGCTAGCTGAGACTAAAACCTGGGTACAAAYCATCTCCAAAGAAGTCAATAGAACTCTTAGGTCCACAATATTTAAGGACAAGTGCTTTATGAAATTYGAAGATACATCAAAACATGCATAGTGTTCTCTGTAACCCCATTTGAGCACACTACATTAAACATGATTCCCTATCTCTGAAAAATACCCATTTTCTGCTAATATTTCTTTATAAAGTGTTTTAGTAGATGAATTACATTTTGTATTGGTAAGACTACCCTGCAGATGAAATTTAACAAGGAAATATTCAAACCTATATAATGCAGGGATCAGCACCATGTAAAAGGTCAGAGAAACTAGGTTGGCAGAGAAACAAACAGGTATCCTCATACTCAGTAAAGGCTGTGTCACCAAGATTAACACATGAGTGTTTGTTTAAAGGAAGTAGATACCATACAGACAGMCAAATAATGCTCACCTAGAAAAGTTTTTTTCACCACTGGGATTATTCACCTGATCCAGGTGAACTGGATTTGGTCTGAACAGTTTCAGACATCCTCAAAGTGTTGAGTTGGAAGCTGATTGAAGCATGTAGAAAGAGTACATTCAGTAAATAATTAAGACTTGACAGGGGATTAGCTTTTATATGGCTGATTTATCCAGCAAACCAAAGTTAAATGCACCGAGAAGTTATATGTTGATTTTAAGTACCAGCTGCGTGGAAAAATTATCTGTTTAAACAGAGGCAATTATTAACCTTAACTAGATCTAGAGCTTAGCTAGCTATTTTTTCTCAACAGATGGTTAAATATAGCCACAGTCAGGCAGGATCTGATCTAGTTTCATTGTACTGGATCCTCTTCACCCAAGATCCTGGCCCTAACACTAGCCAATGCAGATGCTGGAGGTAGGGACAACTAGCACATCAATAAGCAGATGTGGACAGGATGTGAGCCTGTGATACACACAGCTCTGGTATTAGCAGCATTCCTCTTCCTCTTAGCCACACTGCTAAGTGTGCTGCTTCTCAGGCCACCTGCACCACAAGATCCTGATTTCTGCATAGAGTCCTGTTTCAGAATTTCTGGGCACACTCTTKTCTCCTGTTCCTCTGAGATTTGAGAGAATTGCAGAGGATGGTAAATCGGATCAACCAGCAGATGAGACATGGGTCTGCTGACCCTTGTTACAAGGATGATAACCAGCAGCAGAGAGGTAAGTAGACAGCCTGGTATAGCAACATACCAAACTGTATTAAACTGCAAGAGTTACCAGGATTCTTTGTCCTCACCCTATGACAAACATGAAAAGACCTTACACAGCATTCCAAAGCTTTTTTTTTTTTTTTTTGCTTTATTAATATAAATAGAACTACACAAAACCAATCAAACCTATAATCCCTGTCAAATCTAACTTTSGGGTTCTGCTGGATTTCTCCGCCTGTTGCCACGGTTTGTCTCCTGAAGTAGAGGTAGCACACTACTACAGCAGAAACTTGTCCATTTCTTCCCTTCTTACACCCAAAGAGTATTCTTCTTTTATCTAGGCTTTCTCCGTGTCTTTGGGAGACTCCCCATTTTTAGGGCTCCTGCACAACAATCTTCATTATACTTGGGAATTTGCCATGCAGCATACCCTTACCTCTTGAAACATACTGGCTCTCCAAAGTTTTAAGTAGCCACATTAATACATATCAAAGATGTACGTATCAAAGTAAAGTCATCATGATTAATTATTCCAGCTTGCCCCCCAGGGTGATTAGATCAGGAGGACTGCTGCAAAAACATATTTAGGATGATTCCAATACCAGAGCAGCTCAGTAATCTCCTCACAATCCTGGCATGTAGAAATACCATAAATCAAGTAGKCACATGCTAGAAGTCTTTTCAACAACGATAGAGCCACATAAAGGCACTTCAYGTTGAATCACTTTTCATAGTAGCACCCAGAATATCCTGTGCTTCCTTAAGGTCTTAAATCTTCTCACTTAACAGTTTATCTTGATTGTTAAAGTTAAGAATTATACCACAATTCCTTGAGCTGAGGGAGATGATTTTAACACTAAGATATCCTTGCTTTTGGGCAGGCCCCAAAACATGATATATATTCTTAAAATATAGAAGGTTTTGCTCCCTGGATTGAATATTMTTTTGCTGTATATACAACCAAAAACCTTCCAACAGTGCTGGGATAACAATATATATGGCTTATTTAKAATTATGTTTACAAGTAAAAAAGGATTTGGTTGGCTAACTCCTCAGTATTACCAGCTAAAAAATGATTGCTTATCTTTAACTGAAAAGTAGCAATGTTGTATCCCACCATAGCCCATTTCCAGTAGCAATAAACATTTTTCCTAATAGATTTTCAGCACAATTTATGTTAAAATTTGAAAATYAGAAATATAACTAGTTTTTCAGTTAATGTGTTCAACCTCTCCCACACTTARAGTACTTAAATAAAATCAGTGAAATGAGCTACTGGTCAAAGCCTCAGATGAATATCCTTGACTGCTAATGYTCTTGTTGGATTGCAATTATTAAGATCCCCAGTTAGAAACAACAAGCATTCTGAATTTTKTAAGTCTTTATCATTGTCAGGGCTTTTACGTACAGGAAAAGAACGTGTGGCAACCTGCCAGAACTATCCAAGTTATAAACATATTAACTCTGGAAAATGGAGTAAATATATCCCTACCTGTCATCTGTTTATCTATCTAAAACTAAATATAAACATACCAAAGCAAAAGGATAATACTTTCCATTTATAGACAAAAGTTCTCCTGTCTATTTTCAGAGTGGAAAGGAGCTTGGCAAAATAACTTTTCAGATTATTTTGCTTTGAAATATTTCTTAGCTGYGCGGAGTATTTCAGAATGATTCATCCATAGGTTCCTCCATCCCTCCAGTGACACTCTGTCTTGATTTATGGAGAAATTAAATGAATATTCTGAGGGATGCATACAGGGTCAACCACAGAATTTGAAAGCAGATCTTACAGCTCTTCCGGCCCATGACACAAGCTGAAGTCAGAAACTGGGGAACGTCAATGAGAAAATGCTGTGCTGACATGATATATTCTGCGCCATTCGTCCACCTGGGTGCATCCAGAATTGAATGCAGCACTCAGGATGTCATGTGAGAATTGTACTCCACCCCTGGTTATTAAATCATAGAATCGTGGACTAATTTAGATTGCAAAGGTCCTCTGAAGATCATCCAGTCCAACCCCTACTCGAAGCAGGGCCTTCATAGATCACATTGCTCAGAGCCTTGTCCAGCCAAGTTTTGAAAGTCTCTAAGGATGGARATTTGAAAGCTTTCTAGTCAACACGTTCCAAAGTTTGACCACCCACACTGTGACATTTTTATCTGTATATCCAGTGAGAATGTTTTTGTAACTTGTGCCTGTTGGATCTACCTGCATGYACTTTAGCTTTAGCTTCCCACAGATACTAAAGAAATTTGGTCTAGGTCTGAATTCARTGTTCCTTATAAACAGAATATAGACTATACTTGATAGAGTTTTGAACTGAATAGAGTTCTGTTTCATAGAAAATCTCAGTGATCCATATTAGCTTTCTTTCTAAGTCAGAACAAAAAATAAATTTTTWAAATTTGAAATTTACTATGAAAGGTAATAGAGAACCAGTTCTGAGATGGTCTGCCTGGTGAGAGCCTTCAGAGCTTATAGAAAAAAGAAGCCTAATTTACTGAGAAGGTAGATGCCTGGAAAGATTTTCCAGCCACTCACTATGCAGCTGATGAAGGGCCAGGTGAAAGAAAACCACAGGTTTCAGCTGCCTAACAGGTGGAGTAACACTGGACATCTCTGGTCAAAACCAGATGGTTCCCATGCAGCATTTCTCTAATGAACTGAAAAATTCCAGTAGGAAAAAAATAGGCATTTTTCCTGATTCACACAATCACAGAATCAAATGGCTGAGAGGGATCTTCAGCTACATTACTAACAACAGTTCAGCTCTAGAAGGGAACCTGGGTCTCCCCACAAAGAAACGGAAGGACTGTAAAACAGTCTTGTCTCCAAACTGCACAAAATAAAATAGTTAGGATCAGAAATCTTGTCAGCTGAAGTTTTATTCAGCAGAAACATCCTTTGAGATGTATCCAGTAAAAAACAAACAAACAAACAAACAAAAAAAACAGCCTGATCACGGCTCTCCATTTAGATTCAGTTCCAGATCTGAGGTTGACTCAGCTCAGAACCTTTAATTATTCTCTGAAAGGTTTCTTTGAGATTCACTTGACAAACCTCAGTTCTGACTCTCCTCTCCCTACAGAAACAAGACTCCCATCATTAGCCATTTTGTACCTATAATAAACATCAGATATTAGCAAGGAGATTCATAGGAAAACATCTAGAATGGATATTTTGCTTTAGGGGCATTAGAATCATAGAATCATAGAATCAGTAAGGTTGGAAGGGACCTCTGGAGATCATCTAGTCCAATCTCCCCACTCAGCAGGGTCACCTACAGCATGTTAGACAGGGTTGCATCCAGGAGGGCCTTGAAGAGCTCCAGAGAAGGAGACACCACAGCCTCTCTGGAACCTGTGCCAGTGCTCTGTCACTCTCACAGGGAAGAAATTCCCCCTCACGGTCAGGCGGAACTTCCCGTGCTTCAATTTCTGCCCACTGCCTTTTGTCCTGTCACACGGGACAACTGAAAAGAGTTTCTGTTCCCCTGACACCCTCCCTTCAGGTACTTACGTACATTGATCAGATCCCCCCTCAGTCTTCTCTTCTCCAGGCTGAAGAGGCCCAGCTCTCAYAGCTGTTCCTCATAGGGCTCCAGCCCTCTGATCATCTTCGTAGCCCTGTGCTGGACTCTCTCCAGCATAGAGAGTCCATTACACCCGCTGGAAGCTTTGCCTTATTGTATCCACCATGCATATTATACTGCAACTTGTTATCATATTACAAATGTGAGCCTAAAAAATTGGGACTGCTTATTGGAAGCTACTGGCTTCTCCAAAGTACAAAAATGTACAGGCAYAAAACTGGTTGAAAAGTCAAGCTTAAGTATTCTAAGAGAAAAAATAYATATATTCATATGCATTTTTGTTAGCTGTCACTGGACCTCCACAATAGTAAGCAGATATTACCATATCTTTTGCAGCTATTGCTCCAAAAAGCTTACAGCCTAGACAAGGTTAGAGTGAAGCAGAGAAAGAAGCACACTGAGTGACTTGTCCAGACCTAAATTTGAGTACATGTCTTGTTCTCAAGAACCAGTCCTAAAGAAATAACCTAAGGTTATGGGAACACATTAATGTAGCTGACTGGTAATAACCTACATATTTATTTTTCCTAAAAGATAAAAAAAAGAACTGGGCTTACTATTTCCAAGTATGTGATGTCTTCAACACTGCAGAAAATTTTAGCTCAGGAACATCAAAGTCAAATTAATGGGCTGAGCATGCAAGAGACTCAATCAGATAGAAAGGAGGTTTATGAATTCTAGGAGACCACACACACAAAGCTTGCATATGTGTGTACACAAAAAAGACATCTTTAATGAATCTTGCAGACAAGCAGAATTTTAAGATTGCATTATGAAACAAATGAATTGAGAAGACGGTTGTTACTGTTCTGAAAATATGTTAAAAAACAGCTTCCATAAAAAATGAAGACTTACAGTGTCTAAAAGACTTTAATGATAGCCAAAGCTTGGAAAGTGTCATTGACTTCAGGAGTCACAGCCTCCCCTGGAAGAAAGGACTGTTTTTAGCTCTGTAGKAGTTGCAGGATGTCTTCCCACTCCAGAGTGAAGGCGATTATCTCCAAACATAGGATTCGTTGACTCTCCGCAGACAAATAATAAGACATTATCTTTTTTCTTCCAGGCAGCTAATTAAACAGGCTCGAGCTGTACCAATGTGTGTACTGTAATTTCTACATTATTATAGCTACAAAAACTAGTGTCAGGTACCAAAAAGCAGAAAGAATAAAGAATTCACTATTGAAAGATAATGAGGTAATTATTACCTAAATATCTAGAAAAAATGTACTATGTATATTTGTAAATAGCTCACGGATTATCTACTTCTCTCTCGGCTTTTTATCATTGTTTCTCTTCCTGTCTCTATCTATTCTTCTCTCTGGCTTACTCTGTGCCCTTAGACCCTAAACCTTTCACTAAGCTGGACATGTAGAATCAGTGAGTGCTTTTTCAAACGACTTCCAAAGCCTTTCTATGCATTTACAAGTCAAAGAGGGAATGCTGAAATTTGATTTTTAGTCCCTCAAAACATCCCGGTCCCCTGGAATGCATTGCCAGGTTTCCTTAACATAGTGCAGTGGATTTATCCATCCTTAAAAAGAGAATAAAGTTAAAGAATGAATAAACATAAATCTAAAGACCCAAAGGCACTCTGGTAATGGTCCGTATCACTGCTCCCCATCAGATGGAATGACTTTTGGAGGGAAATGACCTCTCCCCTACCTTTCTTTAAAAATGAATCAACGGCTAGGACAGCTTTTCCCCATGGAAGTATGTGGAAGATTCTTGGGGTGATCCCTAGTCTTCCAGACAACACAGCTCCCCGTGACTTTCTATTTCTTTTGCTTCAGCAATTCCACTGAAGGCATCATTCATTTCTAGTCTGCTGTGAGTGCTTTGTTCTCATCCTGTGCACTCAAAAAGCTCTCCATATTTCAGAAATACCTTTGAGCATCTCTCAGTCTTGTTGTTGCCTGGTCCTCTTCCCATGAATGACACTGTAGATGTAGATATGAAGGTGCCACAAATACAAGCATTGGGGAAATCAGTGACATGCCAGCATAACTGTATGTGCTGAAAGTGTAGCTGTTTCCACAGGACAGCTCCCCAGCTTAATTAGGTGTAGTTCCATTACCTTTGATGGAACTATGCAAATTTGTACCATGTTATCAGTGGAAAGTTAATATGTCCCAACTCAATACAAAAACACCATCCTTTGCATGTCTTGGAGTCTAGAGCTGCCACTGCACATTAAAGGGATGACTGTGACTATTGGGTCACATGATAAAAAGCTCACCTGCACATGCACAGAGGAATACAGAGGAACAACAGCAAGTGCAGCAACCTGAATAATACCCTGACCTTGCTACTGCCAGGATCGTCACAGGAGAGTGATTAACCCATGAACACACTAGGGACCACACAGAGACAACGGCAACTAGGGGAACCCCAATAACCTGGTCAGAGAAAAGAGCTCCTGTCCTAGCTGCAATTGGGGCTATCCCAGGAGAGCCACTGATGCCATTGACCAGGTGTGAAACCCAAGATGAGTCAACAGGAGCAGCTTTCTGCAGCAGCTTTTGATAGGGAGGAGGTTTACTGCCTAATGGGTATGAGACATGTCATGGGATGCAGGGAAAGAGCATTTTGGGGATTTAATATGAGATGTTTAAGGAAGGAACCAAAGATGAGCAAAGGGAGGGATCAAAGTGGTTTGGAGAGAAACAAACATGGGGAACTAGAAGAATAAAGACATTAAAAAGGTGTCATCTGCAAACAGGCCTCGTCAGTACACTTGTCTGGCCATACCCTGTGCCAGATCAGCACAGCCTATCCTGTATTCAAATTAAACTCCATTTCTAACTATTTTCCTGGATATGGAGCTCTCTATTCTGTGTGCGTGTGTGTATATGGAGCTCTACGTGTCAGCAGCTAGAGTAAGAGCATGAGACAGGGAACCATGTGTCCATGGTACAAGCAACGGAAGCAACTCAGCATGCACGCATTAGCATATATCTAGCCAGACGAGTGAGCAGGTGAAGTGGCCTGGGAGCCAGGTGTGTGTGTGTGTCTCTAGAGGTGAGACTGCAGAGGCAGGTAGCTACCAGAGGCACCAGGGCATCCAGGCTAACTGCCCAAGAGACTATGGGTCTGGGGTTGACTGAGACCCACTTGTGTGTGCGTGTGTGTGTGCAGGTGTCTCTGGGAACAGGGCACACGGGAAGAGTGAGGATCCAGGCTCAGCCACTGGATGGTTTGTGTCCAAGTCCTGTTGCTGGAGGGATCCAAAGGGAGTGTGTGTGTGTGCACACATGTGTGTGTTAATGTATGTAAAGCTCCCTGTACCAGCAGCTGGAGCGGGGCTGCAGGCTCCAGGAGCTCATCTGCCCTGGGACTGGGGAGACTGGGGATCTAAGGGGACCTACTGGGTGGATGAGTGTACAAGCCCAGCTTCTGGAGAGACCCAGATTGTACATGCATACATACATACGTATGTATATGAGTATATATACATATGTATATATATGTATGCATATTCCCACTAACATACCTTCATCCTAATCAGGAGAAGGATGAGATGAGGCTAAAGGTGGTGCCTCTGAGTGAATGCTGAGAGTGTCAGTCTGCGTTGATCTGTGTAGCCAACCATGTGCGAAAGTATGTGTGTTATATATGTGTTTGTGCCTTCCGGGAACACAGGTTCAGCCTCTCTGGTTGGAATAGGGGGCAGGGAGCAGCAGCAGCCTTGCCTCAGGTAGGTTCCCTAATACTGACCAATTAAAACAACAGTAAGTATTGAAAATGCTGCTTTTTTTTTTTTTTTTTTTTTTTTTTTTTTTTTTTTTTTTTTTTTTTTTTTTGGCTAGTAATTACTGCTGTAGCATTAACCTAATTTTCCCCTCACCATGGTAAATCAATCAATTCTCAGTTCTCTTGAATATGAAAATCATATTTGGAAATATTTTGTCTGTTGCCTCATCGTGATGCATAGAAGCAGCTTCTTGTTTTGTGGTTAAGTCAATTAAGTGAATATAATGAAAATGCTTATGAAAGTAATGAGTGAATATATTTAACTCTTACTTCAAATTGAGATTCAAAATTATTTGAATATCTGTGCATTTTTTTTTAACTTTGCAGAAGCCTAAATTGCTACATAAGGTACAAGACCAAAAAAATGAGCCCAAATGCCCTTCTCCTCACAGGGTGGTTTCCATGCCAACATCCAACTTTTTATTACTGGATAGTTTGGCTTTATAACTGTTAAAAAAAGTTGTGAGGTCTAATTTTTATAATGGAAAAGTATTCTTTCTCCTCGTATTGTAAAATTGCTGAGCCATTATTGAGTATATTTTCAGAAATAAGGCCACTCTTGGGCAGAGCCTGGACAGTTTCAGCTTCAGAAGGTTGTAGAATGGAAACTATCATGCAATCTCAGCTATAATAGCACCACTATTCTCTCTACAACTGCATCCTAATTGGCTTTGTCATGTCCAGTAGGAGCTAGATATTGTTGGAACCTGCAAAGAAGAAGGTTTGTAAAGATTTATAAAGAGGACAAGGGAGCCTAACTACCAYCTAATGTCCCAGATCCACACAGCTCAAAGGTACTGTGGTGCTCAGCCCCGACTATACTTGTTGGGAATTAGTGATTACATTGTTTTACAAATCATAAGTACTTAAATCTAAAATTTAGATTAAATCTAAAATTTAGATGATCAAAAGTCCCATGTAACCCTTAATGTCTTTACATTGCTGTTAGTCTAGTGGGTTCCCAGTTAGAAGGAATAATTTGAAAACAGACATCTCATATYGGTACTTTCTATTAAGAAATAATATGTTCTGTAGTGGCTATCCTTTGATGTTTCTTGCTAAAGACACTGTAAATTCTCTAGGTAAGCAAGGCAGAAGACATGAAGCTAAGTCTCTTACATACCAGTGAAGTGATGAAACCACAGAGCTGCTGTGATTTAGCGGGTTCAGAGGGAAGGAAAAATTTTATTTTGAGAGTTCAAGTTCAGCAAGAAGCTTCCAATATATCAGAAACTCCTAAATGTGATAAATTATTTAATGAGAATTGTTGGGGCAGATAGCAAGGTTATCAAGCCCATCATCTTGAAAAGGAAAAAGGGAACTTAGATACGAAAAACTGAAAAAAGAAAAAATCAGA
This sequence comes from Rhea americana, assembly GCF_003343005.1. Taxonomy (NCBI): domain Eukaryota; kingdom Metazoa; phylum Chordata; class Aves; order Rheiformes; family Rheidae; genus Rhea; species Rhea americana. The sequence continues at coordinate 159,567 of NW_028186239.1, forward strand.
AGTGTTTTTTATAGGACAGGCTGGGCCATAGAGATATCTGTGAAGGGGGTGAATCCACCCCAGCCATCATGTGTGCATTTCTCTCTGTATTGCACAGGAAGCTGAAATGACGATATTGGTGTCATTATTACCCTAGGCATTGCTACGACTCAGTCAGTCCTCTGAATCTAGCTGTGCCACTCCAATGAATCTGACTATGCTTGGGGAATTTATCATTTTTTTTTCTCTGCTAAAAACTGMTTCTTGTTCAAAAATATAAACTTTTCCTCAACAACAAATATACTATTATTGAAATGGATGAAATTTCTGGTCTAAATGAAAAAGACAGCTCCACCTTTCCAGCACAGAAAATAGAGCACTCATCTGATGCAGAACAAGATGTGCAAAGAGTTATGCAGCCTTGAGACTGCAAAACACTCCTGAAGCAGAGAGGAAACTCCAGTTCTTCTCTAGTTATAAATCATGGAAGAGATATGCAAACTGTTGCCAAATGAACCCCTTAGAAACTTCTTAAATCCATTTTTTTGTGTGTGTGTGTTTAAAGTGATAGWGTTCTTTAAGTCCGAACTGCATTATTCCACTCTATGCTCTCTTTCTTCTCTTCAGACCCTCAACATCACATTCTCATCCATCCATAACCGACCAGCATAGCAAAAAGCCTCTGGTTTTGTCTCAAGTTGCACTGCTTGGAAAGACTTACTACTTTTCTCCAGTTCACTGATTTCTTTTCAAATCCAAATCCTGTGTTAAAATTCCTCCCTCTTTATGATCTGAACCCTTGCTTCTGTCCCCATCTGCCCTCCACTTTTGTCAAGACAACTTTGTGCTCAGAATTATTTAATTTGGTTATTGACTGTTCATGGAACACTGAAGCTTTGTGATTAACTGATCACACCATGTATCCCTGCTGACAAGCACTTCTATGCCACGCAGAGCTGGGATTTCTGTTTTCCTCACTTTAARAGAAGATACATAAAATCAGAACCACTCAGGGTTCCTGTTTAACATATCCATAGATTTTATTTCAAAAAATCAGTGTTTCATCTGCATCTAAGTCAGACAATATTTCCAAATCTACTTGCCAGGCTCAAGTGCTCTTCAGCCTCTTCTGTTCCTCCTCAACAGTCAAGTATTGTATTAGAACACAAAGCTACCAATGGCTTCAAGAGCCATATGGCAACAATGTGGCAATCCTATAACAAAAAACAAAAAAAGAAAGGAAAGAAAAAAAAAAGTATTCCTCCGAAAGAGATGGTGCTCGAAGCATTCAGTAGCTTGCCTGTGTGAAACCATTGCTGGTTGGCACTCCTTGCCCAAAGAAACTGGCATGTCATGCTGCGTGTCGGCATCACGCCATCCTAGCAGATGGGCATAAGCAAAAGCAGCCAAGAGACCATATATGAACATCAAATGTGTTTTCTAAGAGCATAGTTCACAGCCAAGAATATTTCAATGGTTAGCTGCTTTGTCAGCATAGTCAAGGAGAAAACCAAGCCAAGGAGAGTAAAGGATGCTCAAAAACCCACCCATTTTATAAGTGACAAAATTCAGAGGATGTCATTGACTAAAGTTCAAAACACTCTTTGTATCCAAGTACAAGAATTTGATTGTTAGTGAAACTGTAGAAAACTTTTTAGTTATTCTATGCTGATTTGTGAAAGGACTCTCACAGAAGTCAGAGAGCGTAGACATGGGCAGTAGTGAATTCCCACTTCCACACAGGCTAAGGGAATAACTCACCTCAAGTAGAAGGATACCACTGTCAAGACACCACATGGGACAGTGGTGGACTTCCATGGACTGGTATCGGCAGGGGCTGCCCACGGTGGCAGGGCCTGGCCTTGCAGCCAGGACCCRTCCCACCACCCCATGAGGAGGCAGCCCCAGTCCCAGGCATCAGGCAGGTAGGTGTGACAGGGCAAGCCCAAGTTCAAGTCTGGAGGTCAGTCAGTGCCCTCAAGGTCCTGACAATAAGCTTTCTCCTTGTAGCTGGCCACAACTTTGAATGCAACTGTTCCTAAAAAAACTAAAATGAGATTGCATTATTATTGGTCTCATGAATCACATTGTTAAGGGAGCAATTGTAGTTTTGTGTGTAAAAGAAACTCAGCTGTAGTATAACTTACAAGAAGTGTATTCATAACAATTATCTACTGAAAATTTTGTCTGGTAAAAAGGAGTCAAAGAAAGAAATTTATCCTTTATTTTTKCAACTCTATTTGCAGAAGTTTGAAATAGGATCAAAATTTGAAATAATTTTAACAATAAAGAAAGAAGTGAAGGGAAAATCAGGAAGAATTTCCCTTGTATTAAGAAATGAGGTGTTTAGCTATAATTCTGAATGTTTACTAGAACTTCRAATGATTTATAGTTCTTTCACTCCCTGTTAAAAATGGCACTAAAATAGTGCACAACTGTAAAATACTCTCAGCTGAATACATTTGCAAAGAACTAAAAGGCAATTTCATCCTCTCTTTAGTTCTTCTGGGATTTCATCCCCAAAACTGATGTTRAAAGAACTGGGGCTACATTTTATTTGGGTAGAGAAAGAGCAGGATTCAGTTGCTCTGGKTTTAGCTGTCTATTGTAAAATAATCATCTGTCAGCAGTTAATCAAAGAAGAACTTATCAGAAGCCTGATCCTGACCCACTCTGCCCTGCAGGTGACCACTCAGCCCAGTCTTGGCCTGGCCCCATCCACATGAATCTGATAAAACTATGGTTTACTAATCATAGCAGGATAAATGTGGCCATTACCCCATTACAGTTGTTGCAATTCATTGCAGAGCTCTGCTTCGCTCATGAGAGTAAGACCTTGATTCAGGAAAAAAAAAAAAAAAAAAAAAAAAAAAAAAAGCAAAGGCAAGTGTATCATTCAAGCATCCTATTAAACTCAACAAGATAAATCATGTCTTTATACACTTAAGTGCTTTGCTGACTCAGGGCTTGAGTGCATATGATCAGTATCATTGTTCACAGGAGTATTGCRAAGGTGTAAAAGGCTGGGCTGGATACTGGATGGGAAAGAGAAGCAAGAAATGTGAAAAGGGGGAGTCATTTTTCTTCCGCGATGACACCGTACTGGTGTAAGTGGGACTGCAGCTGACAGACCTCTGAGGTGGAATGCACATTGTGCACCCATGCCTGAAATCCTCGCTGTGTGTTGTTTTAGGTAATATATACCTGTGCCAGGGAGCATTATTGCACTTTTGATTTTATTCCATCCATTCCTTGGTTTCCCGTATGACATGTAAATCACTCTCAGAATGCTATTATTTTGGGTATGTGTGGAGAGAGAAAAAATAGAAGCTACTAGGCTGTTAGTAGCACCTRTCCCTGACAATTAAAACCAGTGCTTTAACACCCAAAGCAGATTCCTAGTTTATTGTAGATTCTGGCTTTTCTTTTTTCTTTTGTTGTCTATATTATAAATGCATTTAGTGTGTGTCTTGTAACCAAGCAGTCCAAATCACACCAAAGAAAATTAAAAAGTACACAGCAAGGATCTCTATACCACTTTCCTCAGGCATGCTAGCAGGAAAGCCACTSTGGAGTAGTGGTTGAACATATTCACTCCTATCTGTAGTTAGCCAGATATTATGCCCATCCTGTTACACAAACTGGGCACAACTGAGACCTGCAGTTTGCATTATTTCAGCTCATTGTATCACAGAACAAAATCACACATCAGAAAAATTTCCTATGGGTACAAAACAGTTCTTTAGCTTAGCAACAGCAAACATCTTGAAAAAATTAACTATTGATTCCCCTTTCCGGACCAATTTTTAAGTTCAAGTTCAATCTCAAGTTTCAGAGACCTGGATGCAACTTGTGAGTTAGCTTCTACATTGTACACCCATGACCACCCATAACGTGGCCAGGTTCCAACAGCAAAAGACTTAGAAGCAAACCATTTTCTGAGGGAGCATTTCTTTACTAGAAAATATTGTTCCATTATTTTTGAAGAGAATTTAAATGAAGCATCTTTGCCAAGTCAAAACATTGCGTTTGAACATTTTCTGATTAGAATCTAGTTATGCTGTGTTTACAATAGTTTGTAATATATACTGCATTTTAAATAGTCTAACAAACTAAAAAGACAAACTCAAACCATAGAAAGAAACATTTTGATTTTTACACACATGAAACTTTTTTAAACATAAAAATTTATTACCTAACAGAATGTCCAGTTCCACCACCAGGTCTATGTTTAAGAGGGGTTTCTAACCCGCTCTGTTCAGGAAGGTATTAACATTCCTCCCGTAGGAGTTATTCCTCTCCATTATTCTATGGRACTTATTGTCTCAAAAGAAAAATCACTACTAAACTAATCATTCTGAGTTAAAGTTAAAGAACACATTCTTTTGCCTTTTCTCTGAATTTCCACAGAAATGTATATWTACAGAAATGAACATGGCAAATAGTCTATAAATTAAGCAAAGTATTTCTCCCAAAGGAGGAGAAGGAGAAGAAAAATGATTTTTGGTAATTGTGTGTAAATACTTAGAAAAACTCAGATACTTAATTCATAGATCGTATAGTTACATATGGTTGTGCATTGATGYTACATATATATATTTAAAATTATCCAGCATGATTAATAAACTCTCAGTGGGCCACATTCAAGCCTGGAGTTGCTGCTCAGCTAAATTCAGTAAGTTTTCCAGCTCTAAACTTGTCTTCTTTATTCTTATTTCTGAAGTATTCCAGGAGCATAAAACAACTCTGCTCTTAAATGCTTTCATTTAAATTCTGTTTCAGCTGGATTCTCTCACCACTCTAGAAAGAAAAGATAACTTTTCCCTTTCCACACACTTCAATCAGACGATAAAGAGCAGATCACCTGCTTTATCTCATACTTTCTTTTTTTTTCATTCCTGCTTTTAGATGAATAGCTATTGACTATATTCAGAAGCAATTTAAACAACAATAGAGTATTTAGGAACTTTGTCTCGAGGCCAACAAAGAATTCAAACTTCACCCTATGAGACAATTTCCTTAAGTTTTTAATCATGCTCTGTGAGTATTTTCAATTGCTCTGAAATTTTCCACATRCCAGTAAAACTGATTTGCACAATCAGCTGCTAAACTTCATGTCTTTGATTGTCCAAAGTAATCCCAATACTCCCCAGTGGGCATGGATTATTTGAATAGAGTAGTTAATGTTATTTTTATCACAAACACATTCTACCTATCAACATCAATACTGTTATTAATGCTATTCTTAACATCATTAAGAAAAAAAGCTAAAGCACTACAACTGATAAGTTATGATAAAACCACACTGCCACTGGGAAGCCATATTGGTCTGTAGAAAATAATACATCCATCAGAAATCACAAAATCCAAACACAGTCTTTCCATAAAACTACGCAGTTATTAATTTCATTAAGAAACATCTAATGATAATTGGTGAATGTCTGTGCAGCATCTTTTATTTTAAAAAATTGCTCAGAGCAATAAGGAAAATACATATGGAAAATATTCTCATAACTTGTCAAGTCCATCTCCCTGCCCTAAGATGGGGGCAATTCCTGACCCTACACCACTCCTGACACTTGGTTATCTGAACTGTTGTCCAACCAGTATGCAAAGGCCTCCAAAGACAGCAATGCCACTAGCTCTGTCACCTGATAACATTTTTTCATGCATGCAGATAAATGTTATAAGTTGGGCAAAAGAAGTTGCATTGGGGTTTGGGTTGGGTGTTGATTATATAAGGTTCTTAGGGGACGTAGCTGGGAAAAGCATCAACATTGTGTTGCTTCAACTGCTCTGACTGAATTTTGTCGTAGCTAAGTCATTCCCTGGGAACCCAGCACCAGATTCTCTATCCTAAAAATGAATCTTCTTGTATCCTCTTCTCACATCAGAATTTTACAAGCTGGTTACAGAGGCTGTTTCCCAACATATTCTCACAACTCTGCTCAGTTTGACTGAATACATCTAGGTTTTCAATTAACAATTTGGGTATACCAGACTCTAGATATAAATTAACCAGACTCTTCACTTATGTGAATCAGCCTAGAGCTATTGCCTTGAGTGTAAACAACCCCCTTTGCTCCAAGCTTTGGCTATTTACCTTCAAATGGACTGAACTGCCCAGACTAGCAAGCTGATGAAGCACAGGCAAAAAGGATTCATCAACTAATATCAATGTACCTGCTTTCTGTGGTTGCACCTTTCCTCCAACTGACTTAGAGTCTTTTTTCCTGCCTCTTGGTTGTTCTTTTTTTCCACTTTAYTTCTCCCAGTCATTCCTGGTCACGTATAGACAGAGAGGTCAAACTACAGGTGCGCTTGCTTCACAAGCATTATAGTTAGTTAATTCCAACTGTCTCCAGCCTTCACTTGGTGCCAACTGGCCTGTTTTATGACATTTTACAAATATGCTACAAAGGCAAGTTCCAGATAAGTTGGCAGTTTTGGAGACTGATAATAAAAGTCTTACGTGAGGTCTTTGAAATTAGAACACTATTTCTGAATAACTCTGCTGGCTTACCGCCACCAGTGAGGGAGATGATTAAGGATGCTACTCTACAAAGTGATATCATATATAACTTATTTTGAAAGTCTCAGCATTTTGTCTTCAGTCTTACTTGTTTTCAGCAAAAGTAGGTCCTGGTTTTCTAATCTGTAAATCAATCAAGAGAGCTGATGATGGGAGACAACAGAAGATCCAGGGTGGTAAATGCTATTGGTTTACTTAATGTTTTGATCACATAAATTTTGRATGGTGTCTTAGTGTCCTTTGTAACGACTGTTCCCAGCCAAAAAAAGAAATGCACAAAAGTATCTTCCTAAGTCTAGTGATTAATATGTCCTAATTAAAATATTGGACACTACCATAAAATAAAGAAATTAAACTAGATGGACTGGAAAATGAATAGGGAAAATGAAAAGCCAATTAGATATACACAAGCCCATAGAACAAGATAGATACATCCCTGAGGGTGTTGAAGGACCTGGCAGACGTCACTGCAAGGCCATTCTCCAACATCTTTTAATGATTATGCCAAACAAGTGGTTTCCAAGGCCTGAAGAAAAGGCAAATGTTWCACTCATCTTCAAGAAAAGCAGAAAGGGRGATCCAGGGAACTACAGGTTGGTCAGCCTCACCTCAGTCCCTAGAAAGGTGGTGGAGCAAATCCACTTAGAAGTCATTTCTAAAAACATGATAGAATGGAGAACAGCAAACATGAGTGTACCAAAGTCAAATACACCCTACCATCTCATTGATTTCTATAATGAGGTGACTGGTATTGTGGATGAGGAAAGGGCAGTGGATGTTGTGCACTTTGATTTTAGAGTGAGGCCTTTGACACACTTTCCCACAGTCTTCTTATCATCAGATTGCTGAAGTGCAGACTCGGTAACAGGAAAATAAGGGTCATGGAAAATTGGCTGGACTGTCAAGCTAAAAAAGTTGTAATCAGTGCAAAAAATGCAAAGTCCAGCTGGCAGAGAGTAGCTAGTGGGGTCCTTCAGGGATCAGTACTGGAACCAATATTGATTAATACCTTTATTAATGACATGAATGTTGGGACAGTGTACTCTCAACAAGTTTGKGAATAACAGAAAACTGAAGAGAGAGGTCAGTTTACTGGAGGACAGGGCTGCTATTCAGAGGCATCTGGACAGGCTGGAGAAGTGGGCTAACAGGAACCTCATGAAGGTCAAGAAGAGGTAGTGCAAGGTCTTGTATCCAGAATGGAATAACCCCATGTTACAGAACAGGCTGGGGGCCAACTGTCTAGGAAGCAACTCTTCAGAGAAGAACCTGGTGCCCCAGGTGGATAAAGCATGGTGAGCATGAGCCATCAATACATCCTTGCAGGAAAAAAAGAAAAGAAAAAAAGAAAAGAAAAGAAAAGAAAAGAAAAGAAAAGAAAAGAAAAGAAAAGAAAAGAAAAGAAAAGAAAAGAAAAGAAAAGAAAAGAAAAGAGAAAAGAAAAAGAAGATAAAGATGATTTTTGCTCTTTGGGGAAAACTCTGTCTGTGTAACAGATCTGGTGTCACTGCTGCAACACAAGCTGTGCTGACAGTTTCATACCCGCGAATTAACACGCA
>NW_028186239.1:167646-194602 GCF_003343005.1 Rhea americana
AGAAAAAGAAAAAGAAAAAGAAAAAGAAAAAGAAAAAGAAAAAGAAAAAGAAAAAGAAAAAGAAAAAGAAAAAGAAAAAGAAAAAGAAAAAGAAAGAAAAAGAAAAAGAGCTAACAGCCTCCTGGGTTGCATTAGCAAGGATGTAACCAGTGAGTCTAGGCAAGTGACCTATTCAGCACTTGTACATCTGGAGCAGTGTCCACTTTTGGGCTTCCCACTACAAGAGACATTGATATACCGGAGCAAGTCCAGCTTCTGCTTCTTCCCACCAATCTGGTTAGGGGGCTGGAACAAATGACACACAATGAGAGGCTGAGAGTAGATACTGGTGATAATCTAATGATCTGTTTATTCAGCCTGTAGAAAAGAAGGCTCTGGGGCTCCCYAGTACAAGAGAGAYATGGAGCTACTGGAGAGAGTCCAGCATAGGGCTACGAAGATGATCAGAGGGCTGGAGCACCTGCCCTACGAGGAACGGCTGCGAGAGCTGGGCCTCTTCAGCCTGGGGAAGAGAAGGCTGAGGGGGGATCTTACCAATGTGTACAAGTACCTGMAGGGCGGCTCGTTGGTCTAGGGGTATGATTCTCGGTTTGGGTCCGAGAGGTCCCGGGTYCAAATCCTGGACGAGCCCTTTTACAAGGAAAAATAACCCTAGGCACCAGTACAAGCTGGGGGCTGACCTGCTGGAGAGCAGCTCTGCAGAGAAGGACCTGGGAGTGCTGGGGGATGACAAGCTGACCATGAGCCAGCAATGGCCAAGAAGGCCAATGGTGTCCTGGGGTGCATTGGGAAGAGTGTTGCCAGCAGGTGAAGGGAGGTGATCCTGCCCCTCTCCTCAGCCCTGCTGAGGCCTCATCTCGAGTCCTGTGTCCAGTTCTGGGCTCCCCAGGACAAGACACACAGAGAGCTACTGGAGAGAGTCCAGCGTAGGGCTACAAGGATGATCAGAGGGCTGGAGCACCTGCCCTATGAGGAATGGCTGTGAGARCTGGGCCTCTTCAGCCTGGAGAAGAGAAGCCTGAGGGGGATCTTATCAAGGTGTACAAGTACCTGGAGGAAGGGTGTCAAGGGGATGGGGACAAACTCTTTTCAGTGGTCCCGTGTGACAGGACAAGAGGCAACAGGCAGAAACTGAAGCACAGGAAGTTCTGCCTGACCGTGAGGGGGAATTTCTTCCCTGTGAGAGTGACGGAGCCCTGGACCAGGTTGCCCAGAGAGGTTGTGGAGTCTCCTTCTCTGGAGATCTTCAAGGCCCTCCTGGATGCAACCCTGTCTAACATGCTCTAGGTGACCCTGCTGAGCAGGGGGGTTGGACTAGATGATCTCCAGAGGTCCCTTCCAACCTTACCAATTCTGTGATTCTATGATTCTATGATCTTACTGTTGCCTACAACTACCTAATCAGAGGCTACAGGAAAGACTAAGCCATACTCCTCTCAGAAGTGCATAGCAATAGAATGAAAGGCAATGGACAGGGACTAGAACATGAGAAATTCCTGTTACTGGGAAAAGTTTTACCATGAGGGTGACCAAGCACAAGCATAAATTTCCCAGAGAGACTGTGGAATCTCTGTCCTTGGGGATGTTCAAGTGTCAATGCCCAATGGCCCTGAGCAACTTCATCTAATTAGACCTGCTTTGAGTAGGACCTCCAGAGGTCCCTTCCAACCTAAAATATTCTGTGATTCTCTGATAAAAGTCTTTTGCCATAGGTAATTACTTTGCCTGTGCCTGAGCCAGAGGTAATTCCAAGCTTGAATTTAGTGATGACATATATCATGCAGATCTTTTAAAGACAAAGAGAGCAGGGAGAAGAGACAAATACACTTTATTAGTAATCACTGCTGGTAGAAATTAAAACTGTATCATTGCAGATATATATCCAAACTGTATTCAATAACTTCTTTAAAGAGTAGAGAAATAAGTAGATCTGCCATTTTATTCAACAAATATCTTACAAATACTAATAAAAAACTCTGACATTTAGTAATTCCTTTGACAGCAGTTGCAAGATAGGTGAAGGGTAGTTATAAAAAATGGATTTGTGTGCTTTAGAAATAAATACAAAAGGACAGAAAAAAACCAAAAGGTTCAGATGAAGTAAATTTTCAAAAAAATTCTACAGCTTTGTTGACTTAAAAAACTTTAAAAACTGTTTTTTGTTCTTGATATTTTCCTGTAAGTGGAAAAGAGAACATCAAATGCTAAATRTGCTTGGATTTTTTTTTTTTATTCTTAATTTTCAGATCTCTTCCTACAAGAAGAAAATTTCTGCCCTATTCCTCAGACCTGAGGTTCTCCTAGTATCTTGTCGCTTACAGCAGACAGGAGCAAATGCATGGKAAAAAATTAAATTTTTAAAGCAGCTGCAGAATAAACTATCCCTCACATTAGATCTCATCTTCCCCTTGTATTAGTGACTGGCTTTAGTCTTGTAGGCTGGGTATTAATTACATTAGCTCTGCTGTTAGCACTAATTAAAATAACTCTGCATATTATTGCAACCCTACTAAACCCCTTCTTCTGTACTGGAGATGTGTAATTTCCTGTGGCAATGAGTTCTCCAAGCTAATTGTACATTTCATAGATAATTATAATTGTAGATAATTTTGTTTTTTATCAGCTTTGACTGTTTCTCTTTTTCATTTCATTGGATACTCCCTTGTTCATGTATTTGAGGCAGTCAGAGAAGGAGTTCTTAAATTTACTTCCACAGGCAAATACTCATTTTCATATTTTTACAACTTCCTTTTTGTTTTCCCATTGAATACAAGACATTCACACAATGTCTGCCCTGTTCATACCAGRACACCGTAAACTAGTTCTACCCACTTCCTGAGCCCGTTAGATATCATTCAGCTCCAATTCAGAAGTCATAGACCAACRTCAGCATGATCCTGCCCTATTATGTCTCGCAGTCTTATTAGCAAAGCTTGTAAGGTGAGACATATCCCCCAGTCGACAGTGTGAGAAGCACAACTAGAGTAGACTGGGTCCACTTGCACTTTCACCGAATACTCCAAGGGAGTTCAGACTCAAGGTGTAACCAACCCTCCCTCGCTGATAATTCCCCCAAACCAAATGCCCTATTCAATCTAAATTAATTAATATTATATCTATTAGAAAGAAAAAAACACATCTGTTGGAGGTTTCAGATTACCACAGGAATCATGTAGCTGCATAAGCAATTTTCTTCCTAAACTATGTTTCTGACAGAAACTTGAATATTTAGGAAAACAGAATGTTTGTATTTGATTTGCATGGGAAGTATTAATTTTTAATGAAATAACACCCCTGAATACCTTAATTTTAAGCAATACTTAGAAATATTACTGCAGTTTCCCTTTGGAGCAGCTAGGGAGACTCCACCTCACCCTCCTCYCTGTGCAAGGGTCGCAGAAGGGCGACCACCTCTGCACCATGCTTCAGCCCCAGCAGCATGTCAGAACTGCTGACTGAAGTGAGCAATTAAAGGACGTGGTGGGAAACGTCTTCCGGCTCAGAGAAAAAATTGTGKATTACAGCAGCCATTGAGTAACACTCCTTCCTGACCAACAGTCCTGTTCATTAMCAATTTAGAATACTTTTTCTATTACATTTATTAATAATTATTATTTATTTATACACTAAAATCAGTTAAGGTAAAAAGAAACCTTTGACTTGCCCTCATTAAATTTTGGACTGAGCCCATAACAGTAACAGTTTTATGGATGCTTATAAAATAATAGTGACAAAAATGATAATACTGACCRCTTCAGAATTCCAGCTTAGTACCTGAGCCTTTACTTCAATTTTCTGCAATAATTACGACGAAGGAAAACATTTATCTGAAGAATGTGTACACACAAATCCTGGCGTTGTTATAAGGCAGCTTTTCAACWGGCCATTCTGAAAGCAGGCCAATTCTTTGCAGGAAATCTACAAAATTGCCTTAAAATGTGCTTAAAAAGTCCTAGGAAGAGAGAGAAAAAAATTCACTAAATGTAGAAAACCATGGAAGTAGATATCTTGTACTGAGTGCGATATACAGCACTAGTTTTGGAACTAACACAGATTTGGTGCTACCAGGGAGCAGCTGCGCTCCAGTACAACCAACTCGTGCTTTTTGTCCCTCCAGAGCAGCGAAGGCAGGCACTGCACAGCACTGCACTGCACTGCACAGCACCACACTGCACTGCACAGCACCGCACTGCACCGCACTGCACCACACAGCACTGTGCAGCACTGCACTGCACCACACAGCCCTGCGCAGCACTGCACTGCGCTGCGCTGCGCTGCACTGCACTGCACAGCACAGCATAGCACTGCACCGCACAGCACTGCACAGCACCGCACTGCACCGCACAGCCCTGCACCGCACTGCACTGCGCTGCACTGCACTGCACAGCACTGCACCACACAGCACTGCACCGCACTGCACCGCACTGCACTGCACCGCACTGCACAGCCCTGCACAGCACTGGTGTCGCTACGCTGTTCTGGCCAGTGAGTACAGAAGGCCGAGTGAGACGTATGCTCATTGCTTCTGCCAGAGGCTGAGAAATCGGGTAAATAGGATAGTCTATTTCCTTATGATTTGACTGAAAAGACAGATCATGCAGGMACAGATGAGATTATTACTTCTCCTGATTGCATGGGCCTGCAATTCTACTTACAATCCAGCCTACAGTTAGGAATGATCTATGAAGAACAGATGTCTATTATCTTACCTAGTTATTCATTTTTTTCATGTGAGACTGATGTATCACAAGGAGAGACAAGAAATTTCATGTCTTCCAGAAATGCATAAGCCAAAGCATTAAGCTGAGTGAATGACTTAGCCTAGACAAACACGCTAGAATGGTGAAAGGCTATGTTGGTAATTGTGGCATAAATGTGTGAAGCCCCATGAGATGTGGGCACAAGAGGGTGCCACACCACCACTTTTACTCAAACATTATCGTGCTGACTGCAGAGGGGGAAGCATCTGCATTTGGAGTATCTGCAGGAACTCAGAACCCCCCCCCCCCCCAAAACCACACCCTGCTCAACTGATTAGCTGATTGCTTCCACAGGCTTCTGGGGGAGATGTACCTCCTGGCTTTTCATTCCCACAAAGGTCTTCAAGGACAGAAACTGCCTTCTTACACAAAGAGAGCAGCTCCCAGTTCTTACATCTCATGGACTGTATTTACACTGCACATGGAATGGCTCATTCCATTGTGTACCATACATTCTCTACAAYTAAAAAGTTTTTCTAAGTTCAGGTGTTTTTCTCGTCAGTCATTTCACCCTTGTCCYGATTGCATCAGCAGTTAAGGACTACCAATGGAGACATCAGTTACTTGCAAGGACACAGAAAGACAATCTCTGCTCTTCCCCAAAGGAAAGAAAAACTTGTCTAAATTGCCAGACAAAGATATAAAGCTTCTGTATATGGTCAAGATTCAGCAGATGTCCTTATGAGCTAATTCACTTATGGAAAGAATAGTGCCAGTGCTTCCTGTTGACCTGGAAGGGCCAAGGGATGCAGAGCACTAAAGAAAGAACCTCCTGCTTCCTGATGCTTTTGCACAAGCCTATGAAAAGCAGTAGATAAGTTTTTTCTCCCTCACTGGCTTAAGTCAATCTGTCTTTGCTGTATATTGTGGTAGACCAGCTGCATACTCATGCTGTTATCACATTCCMGCTGAGGTGGGTCTCTTAAACTGTTTCTTTTATTAATCTGGTGATGCTCTTGCACTTCTCATGTATTCAAAAAATTCACAGTAAAATGGATGGAAGGCAAAGAGTCTGCTCTTGTCAGTAGTTGCAAAGTACTGAGATTCAGTTTTTAAGGTGATACAGTTTTTATTGCTGGTAATAAAAATTGAAATTATACATGCTAAGGTAATTAAATCTCATGCTTTGAGGAAAAAATGCCTCTGTCCCACTGATAGTTCTGGATATATGATTTATTGAACAGGTTTATCTGTATCAGACACTGCTGGGCATAGAACAGTGGTTTGATGAATCTATTATGTCCCCTGAAGGGGAAATCACTGCTCTTTCAGTTTGTGCTAGTCACAAGCTACATTAGCATAACAGATCAGACAGAGCAGAAGGCAACTACTGCTCTGGGAATAGAAGACCAGGATCACATCCAAGCTACAAGGCTTATTAGTGGAACAAGCAAACATCAAATCAGCATCTGCAGGACCTGATGGGTTTCACTATGGGATGCAAAGCTGGGAGTCAGCRTATTCTCTGGCATAGATCAAAAAGTCATTAAAATCAGAGATGTCACCAGAAGACCAGAGGAAATCTAAATGTGATGCCAATGTTAGAGAATGAAGAGATGAGAGTACTGGACCAGAAAATTTGGCTTCTGTAGCTGTAAACATGTTGGAATGAATCTTTCATTAGAGATAARGTGGTTATTAAAATAAATCCAAAGGAGCAAAATGATACAGTGGCAAAACCTCAGTGTTTGACAATGCCAATCACACAGTACCTATGACCCTCTGTCTCCTTTTTTTATTGTGTGATGTTGACTTGTAGACACTGACTTTAAARTAGTCTCTGGCATAAATACCTAAGGAGAACAAATTAAAAAAAAATTCACAAGAGAGTAGACATGATAATAGAAAAGCATAAATTTTAGAGGGCTTATATTGAATTCCTTATATTTTATTTATGAAATAAAAAATCAAATAAAAGTAGCTAAACAACTGGAGGTCACAGATCGAGATCAGTCTAGCAAGCAAAAGCCATATGGCCAGGATTGACAGGCGCAAATCTACAAGGCAGTAAAAGAGATCTTATTTAGCTTCTTCATTCTTACTTCCCCTTTTCTACATATTAGGAAGCAAAACTGAGCTTATAATATGAATGAATTCAAGCCCGTCTTAGCAATAACCATTKTTCTTCCTGAGCTTTCACACTTTCTTGTACTACAATGGACAGAACTATCAGGAGGCCAGTGAATCATTCAGTATTCATTTATGTCCTCCACTTCTTTTGACAATTATTATTAAGGGGGAGACACTGGGGAAAATGTATGCACTCAGACCTGATTGCAAACGGTATGAGCAAGTTTTATTACATTACATGGGAACATTCCTAATAGGAATCCATACTTGAAGAAGAATTAACTGAGCTGGTGAGTGAATCAGTATCAATCTTCTCCATTCTACAGCATTAATAGAAATTACAAAAGCGCCATGCTAGAAATCACTTTTGGAGACAGAAATGGATATTGCACTGCTTAAATGAATGTTCCAGGCACACAGACTATTTTAATCATGGTGTAAAATGTACGCTCAGTATAAACCTTACAGGCATCCTTGTCTCTAGGATACATGAGTTATGGCACAAGCGCCTCCTGGAAACACACCAGTAGGGGTCTTTTTTGATTTTAAACATTTATGTTTTTATTTTGAGGAGGGAATAATAASGCAATAGTTTTCTATATATAATTTTATCTAGCAGCTGGATCCACGGATATTTGAACCACAAGGCATTGTCAGGAGGAACTACCTTTGCCTCAGTAAAACTACATTTATTTATATGCTCAGGTAGTAATTATTAAGTGCTATCATGGTAAGTGCCRTAAGTAAGCCAAGCTCATGACAGCTAGGACAACTGCACACATAATTGCTASTATGAAATGATCTCTATGTATAAAAAGTGAGAGCAGCACATGAAAGATGTGCAAATGCATCTATAGATACTAGATAGGCAGAATAAGATTGCTGAGTGTTTCTTACTAGCAGCAAGTGTAGGAGTGGAAAGGATTGTGGAAAGGGAAGAGGAAAGTCACAACCAAAGAGAGTTTCCTGGCTGAAAATCCCAGGAATTTTTCCAGGATTTCAAACACATCCTCAACTTTTCCTTGTGTAGTACTTAAAGCCAGTAAGAGAAAGGCGCTGGTTTTCTACAACAAAAGGCAGGAGTCTGTTTCAGAGGCTCAGCTCCAGTGAATGCTTCYGAACCAGGTTTCTGCAAGATAACAATGCCAAATGGCTAGAAAATGGGCTAGAAAYGGCTAGAAWTTTACTTATAATGAAAGCTGGATCAGCCTCCACCAGCTCTGAATTTGCAGTGATTTTCAGTAGGAAGTGAGACTCTCCTCAATCAGTATAATATCCCTTGAGAGGAGAAAGCTGTTCATCTGTTTGCCAGAGTCACCTTCTCACAAGCAGGGTGAGAAGGAACCCACCTGGAACAGGGAAAAGGACTTTACCTTCTTCCCTGTGGGAGAGCTGCTGAGGAAGAAGACTTGGAATTGCACAATTTTTTTAYTTTCTGCTGCTTAGACAAGAATGGCAGCAAGCATGAGTCTTCAGACTCTGACCACACTTACTTTAAGTTTTGTTTGTTTGTTTGTTTGTTTAACCTAGGAAATCTTGGATAACCCTTTGTCATCCTGGTGCATCATTCTTGTTTCACCTTTGGAGAAATGAACTAGCATGAAATTATCATTAAAATTATCCATTTAAGTGACACTATTTCATGCCAGGGTAATGGCTCATAGAAATTCACCTCTGGACTGTGAATACAATTTTCCTGATTCACGTTTCCCTTTTTTTATACTTTGGAAATTCCCAGTGTTTTAAATAGGATTTGGGTAAGTAACTTCCAAAGGAGAACAAGCCTTTTAAAATCTCTTATATTCATCTAATTTTAGGCCTAGAAGATTTTCTAGGATATACTTCCTAAGCTGAACCTTCTTAGGAAAGAATTCTAATTGCTCATTCTTTAGGATAAAATAGCATTTCATGACCACTCAGCTGGGTTGCTGCAACCTGACCTGGTCTGAAGGGAGATACTGTTTTCTACCAGCTGAAAACATGCTGAAATTAATGGCTGCTTAAGTTAATGCATTACCTTTTGTGTGATTACAGGACACTGATGGATAGCTGAGTTAACACATTACCTGTAAATGAGTATTTATTGTTATGGAATTGTCATTAGCATCTTACTGTAATTTGAACTGGGCCTCTAGAGCTTTTTGAGGAGGTGATTCTGCTGTTTAAAGACTCAATGCYAGATGACATCTGGGAAGGTTTTGAACTACGCTAGCCAGCAGGCAGCTAGAAGCTTGCAGCAACCATGGGGGAAGAATCTTTATTTAGAAAATCACTCTGAGAACACAAAGCCCAGGAAATATGAAGACTAGTACACTTATAAAGGGAATTAAAACAACAATGGCAGGATAATTTTTAAATAATTACTAGTTTTAAATATCATCCTAAGAGCACTGACATGACAGAGTAAGAAAAAATATTAATAAAACCTGCCTTGTGGGATTCCAAACAACACATTTCTTCTCTCACATTTGCATATTACTAAAAGCATATATGCTGACTTGATTAGCTTGTTATTAGCCCAGCACTCACCCAGCCAGTCTGTGTGTCATGGCAAGGGAAGCAGGGAAGACCTTTTAGCTTGGTTTATTTAAGAAAAGAGGCTTATATGATCACATTATTGTTTTCTTTCTATGTACGTCTATCTTTTTCTAGTCACATTTCAATTCTCAGACGCCAAACTTGGCAAAGGGTTAGAACTCTAAGATAACTGAATTCCCACACTTTTTTTTGCTTTCAGAGTGTTTCAGAGTGGCTGAAAGATGAGGTCATATCTTAGCAAACAACAAGAAGATGCACACAGGGGAGAACGTAGCCAAAATCCCCAGACGCGGGGTGCTTCAGACAGAACTCACAATCAGCAAATTCAAGGAAAATCAAACCTCATTAGCTCTGATTCACCCAGAACTGTTTCTTTTTTCCTCCTTTTTGGGTAGTTCTTATTTGTAGAGATTATTAGGGCCTGCTAGATTTCACAAGACTTGACTGAAGCCTATTGAAGACAGTGGGGGTGGTCCCACAGACTCCAAAAAGGTTTGAGTCAGACCCTAACGCAGCAGGAGATGGATCATTTCAGGAGCCACAGATGTGTCTCTGTCAGCTAATACAGTTTGCTTCTGTTGCTGGGCTTTCGTTACTGTCATCATAGTGAGTTTATGGATCATAATGGCAGTCAGTAGAAATTAAAACAGAAAGTTAATTATGTATTTCCAGGAGCTAAAATATGAGGACATTCACCCTGTCTGATTTTAGGGCTTCTAACTTAACAGCTTAGTCTTGCAAAGTTTTATTTCCCCTTATAGTTAAAGAGTGCTCTTAGCATTTCCAGAGAGAATACAAATACAAATTCTTCCATGAGCTGCCCCTTCAAATTGAGTTCTTTCTCTTCATAGACCACATGAAGGTTAGATGGTGATTCARGCAAAATGGTGTGAACATTGCCTTGGACAAGTTGGCACAGCTACTGAAGACAGAGTAAGAATAATCCCTGCAACTCACCCTCCTCTGAGCTCCCTCAGTAAGTTTTCAAGACTCAGGCAAGCTGATCTTTGATATTCCACTTTTTGTATGCCTGCTCCTGGGTATTTAGCATGAATATAAAAATTATAACCAGTCATAAATGCACTCCCTTCCTCCCAATAAGCAGCTCCAGGTTTTGGCTAACTGATCTGCTGTCAGTAAACCCCAGGCAGATTATGTACTTTTACTGTTTCTAACAGTTGGGTATCCACGTATTTATTAAAGGCTTTCTAACATTTTGGCCAGCCAAGTGTTAACATATGTCTTCATACCATCCAGAAAAAAATGACATGGCCATGGGTTGTAAAAAATGAAGCTGTAGGCTGTATCCAAATTGCAGGTCACCAGTTTCCCACAGCACTTCATGTTTACCCTATCATAATTCCCACCAYGATCCCTTGATTTGTTATACAGAGCAGTACGGAAATGAAGGGCTGAGACGTTTTCTTTCCACCCTCCAAATCCTAGGCAACTCAATAAAAGTCCGTCATATCTTTTTCTGCTGATTGCTAGCAGATCAGCCTGGAAGGAACCATAAGGGTCTCCCTCCACTGACTGCACGAGGGACTGAGACCGTCCTTTTGAGATCAGGGCACTGTCCCACTACCAAGACCTAAGTTGAGACCTGCCTCTTTCTAACTCAGATCTTCCTGGATCTCTTCTCATCTGTAGGCAGGAAGAAGCTTTGCCATCAGAAATCTATGACCACTCCCTTCTGAAGCTGCTAGTAGATGCGCTAGTGAAAAACTGATCAATAGCATTTTTTAATATGTCCTCCTATATAACAGAAYGCACACAAAATATTATACTGCTTTCACACTGGATCTGCTACTCATTTATACCACTGTCAGTGAGGCTAGGACTGATTCTGTAATTTCTGATGTTGTAACTGAGTAGAAGTATTCAAGAGCCTGTTACTTATGCTAGTGATTCTAGTTGAGGCTAGTCCTGGAGGAAAGTAAACCTCCACTTGAATACAAGTGACAAGTTCTGCCCTCAAGTGCTGCACTTCAGCTTCCCTATGTGGACAAGTCATAGAAAATAAAGCAAGAAAGGGTCTATCTAGTCTACTCCCAACTCCTAACAGAACCACTCACATGTGTGTAAGCTGTTCAAAATTACTTCTGTTGACAAAAATTCCAGCTTCCCTAATTGATACATTCCACGTGCCACCCTTGCAAGCTCCTATAAATAAGATTCATGCCATCAGTCTTAACAGATCTATGTAAGACTTTTCACATGGTTAGGGTCACACTGCAAATGGAATAAGAATGCAGTCATCTGCCAGTTAATTTGATCCTGAAAATTGTCATCAATGAGCTGAATAATCTCCACTCCAGCAGAAATCAGAGACTGATAGAAGGAGCCTCATTCTTTATAAAACTCATCTGCCAGCAAAATAAAATAAAATCACTTGGAATGCCTCAACCTAGGGTAGATTATACCTGCCTAGAAACAGCCAGTAAGGAAACAGAATCTTGACTGATGACTGTGGCATTTCTTGTAGCACCCATCAAAATCATGTAATCACAGAACGGTTGAGGCTGGAAGGGACATCTGGAGATCACACAGTCCAACCAGCCAGCTCAGAGCAAAGTCAACTAGAGCAGGTTGCTCAGGACCATGTCCAGTCAGCTTTGGAATCTCTCCAAGGATGCAGACTCCACAATTTCTTTGAGCAACCTGTTTCAGTCTTCAATCATATTTATAGTAAAAATGTTTTTTGTTATGTTGGCAACATCTGAGAAAAAGGATAAGCAATTGATCTGAATTATTAAAGGGAGTGGTTATAAAAATGTCTATAAAATAAGCTAAAATAAAGACATATTTCTGTCTGTATACTAGTGGGATAAATCACCCCTAAAAACTAAGTCAGGGGTGCAGGGTGTCAGTAAACTGGAATTTATGTATTATCAGAAGCAAATAGCCTGGAAATCTATGGCACAAACAATAATATAATATACACGCTGACCCTAGAGAGGTTTTCTTTTACTACACTCAAAATCTTGTTTATGAACAAAGAGAAACACACCTTATATATATATAGCCAATCATTTATTGTTAGTATAAATGAAATCTTAACAATCTAATGAAAGAATCTTTATCAATCCAGATCTAATTATTACAGTAAAAATAAAGGGGAATAATAATAGTTAGAAATCTCAGTAATAGCAATAATACAATTTAAATTGTAACAAATACCCTTTTAATTTCTAGCCCTTTTTTCCTGAGGGCTCACCCCCTCTACTGCTCCTCTAGGTCTTAAAACCAGTAGCTTCTGACGGCTGGAGAGGGTGGTGCAGTGAGTCATCGGCCTCTGGTCTTCCTTGCCAGCAGGAATATGATGTTCATGTTGACAGTTTCTTCCTCCTCCCTCTAGGATCCCCTTGGGGTCATTTTTATCTGTTTGCCAACATGCTTTTACATCCTTGCTCCTTCTTTACAGGTCTACAGCTCCATGCTGCATCTGAATTTACTACGTACAGTGCCTTTCATGTGCTAGATAGTATTTCTTTGTTCTTTTTGTTATCCCTGAAATCAGTTTTGTCCAGCTCAGGTCTGTATTTACCTGGTCACTGGAGAGTTGTTTAGACACTCTGGCTGTGCCCCATCTCTTATCATCCCATGTCCTTATTCCTCTACACTACCGCCCGTGTCTCCATGGCCTCTGCTATCACACTGGGCCTCTATTCCTCCACAGTAGGTCATTGTGTTGGAGCCATAAACGTCTCGTTTCACATGGAATAACTGCTTGTTACTGCCATCTGTCTAAAACCATGGTTGTACCGTACAAAGATAAACAAAAGTAAAACAAATTAGCCATAGACACCTGGTCAAATAGAGAAATTCCCACCAGTTAAATCAAGTAAAACAAAGCTGTGGGCAGGTCAAGAAAAGTTCAGATAGAGCAGGCCTGGCTAGTCTCAGCCCTGAGGCCTTGCAAACTCAGCACAAGACCTGCGGCTGTTACTAGCGACGGCGCTTTACAGGGCCGCACACTCACGCTTTGGTGGAGGTGATTGTGTTTCTGCAGTGAAAGCACATCGTCAGATCTGTAGTAGGTCCTTTCTGGACAACATCCCGGAGGAGGATCCTCTTTAGCTTCCACGGGGTGTTAGTAATGGAGACATCTGATGTTTCAGCTCTGAGATTTCCAAATATCATACACAGGTTTGAAATACAGTCCTGAAAAACCCATCCATTCCCAGTTGTACTTGCTAAACAGAGTATGCTACAGTGACATTAGGCACTTAGAGACATAACCTACTAAGCCTACCTGGACTTTGGCCTAAATCTCTCTTGATCCAAATACTCTTGCAATAGAATAATGACAGAAGTAAAAGTCTCCATCTTTGAGTGATTTTTTTTTTAATTAAGATTGAATGGCTTTTTAATAGATATAGCTAAGGGGATAAAAATATTCTCTTGTGAGGGTATTTTTAGGAGCTGCAAAATTTAATCCATGTGGTTAGTGTTCCACTGGTCAGAGCACAAGACATCAATAATACCTGCCTGTGTTAGGATCTATAACTCTATAAAGCTCAGTGGCATTACGCCTGTTGGCTTTTCCACTTTCACCATAGAGAAGAAAGGAATTTTTTTTATATGTATATAGGTATGTGAGGGAAAGGAAAAATAAACCCCTAAACACACACCAATATCTTCTAGAATGCAAGTGAGAATGAAAGGATCTAGAAGAAATGACACATTCAGGTCACTGTCTTCAGATATGCCTCAGTTTCCCCATTTCTAAAATTGGAATAGTGATGGTGGCACACTTGGAGAGCAACTGATAGAAAGCAATATAAAATTTATTAATGCCATTATGGATAGATTTTGTTCTTTATAACTGGCCTCATGCTGGAAGTATTCTAATTTTTAAGACCTCTACTGATCTAGAAGCTTCTACAAGAAAAAGAAGAAAAGAAATAGAGAATTATTTTTTCYTTCTAGTTTCCCATACCGTGGCTATGGCACAAAGAGCAGACATGGTATATTTCTTTGGAACAGAATTAGTTAGCATTCTAATTAAGGCAAAGCTTTTATAACAGTGTAAAAGATTCCCCATAATAACTTGTTGAAATCATAAAATATGACCAGAACATCCTCCAAAATCACAGTCTTTCCATCCAAAAATGCTGATTCCATGAAATAACGTTTAACAATAATATAGTAATTTTCTTAATTTTCAAACTTTTTGGTAGAGTTAACATATTTTGTTTTGACTTTGTCATGGCTGTAGCATTCTGACATCGGATTTCTATTATAGATTACATCATAAATGTTAGAATAATATGGCTAAGTACAAATGAAATATTTTAGAATGTGATCTGTTAAAAAATAGTTCTTGATTTGGGATAAAATCAAATCACAGAAATTACTGTGGGATAAAACTTTTATTTTCAAGCCAGTACTAACTGTTACACTAGTTTGTCACACAGTGTTTGTATTTAAGAGAGCTACAATGGGAACCTTGGATCCAAATATCCTTATAATAGTATTACTGTTGGTCCCCAAATAGATCACTTTCGCAGACATACAGTTTCCTTGGAAAAATAATCCCCCTTTCCCAGTTGTTGAAATTCCTTCTTCAGCTGCTAAAGCATAACATTCAAAGATATTTCAGTTTTTGACAACTAATGTTAATTAAAAAACAACAGACAGATAGACAGTGATTTTCAGAGACAAACTAAAACCAGTAACAATAAACATAACATTTCATTTCAATGAGTAATAATAAACATTTCAAAGAGAGAAGTGGAACTTTTCATTTAGATCTGGTAGGAGATTCTCAGTTCGCTTTGGTCACTACCTTGACTGGTTTGTAGTGAATTTCTAGCCTGTCAAGTGACTCTATGGATTAGGGAAATTCCTCCAAGTTTTTCCTATCCATTCTTCTGGATTGAGGTCTCTAGGCTCTGGTTCTGTAAAGGGTCTTGGAACGAGGGAAATCTAGGTGAGATAATTCATAAGATAAGGCTGGCAAGATTTGAGAAGCTGGGGTTACGCTCTTGCAAACTCTGATTTTAGTTTCATCTAAAGTAACTAGTTTGTTAGTAACTAGTGGTCCACAAGCTTTCTATCAGATTGTGAAATTATATAAAAACAGAGAACTATGAAAGTAGTGAATTATCCCAAAACATCCGCCCTGCTTGAGAAAGGCAACTGTCTTGGCATAAGGCTCCTCTTCTCTTTGGCGATTACCATTTTGGTGACCACAGCACTGCCTCAGAGAATCAGATAGAAATTTTGTGGGATACAGCCTTTTCTGATGATCAATCTCCCTTGCTGAGCAATTGAAAAGAGAAAGAAATCATATTTATTTAAAATTTTAAGATAAAAAGGCTGGTCTTCACTCAAGAAAGCTGCGTCCTCTTTTACTGAGGGCTGAGGGAAAGAAGGTGATTCTTGCACATTTCGTCATTATGGTATCAATGATATCTACAGTATCTTGGACAGAAAATTAACCATGATATTATTTATATCCTAGGAAAAGATGTTCAGAGGAGACGTTTTGCTCATATTCTGTTGAAATCCAAAGGATTTTTAGATTCCTACTATATATTTTCAAATATCTCTAAGCATGTTAGGGAAAAATCAAAGCCATCTAGCTTCATCCCTTATTAAAAGTGCTTAAATTTCTTATGTTCTGTGTAACAATGGATGTGCTGCATTTGTATGCCTTCTATCTCAGTGTTAAGACTCATTGATATAAGAGTTTAAACCTTTTGTGGCTTTATAGGAAATTCACTTACAGATGAATATCCCTACTTTCAACTGAAAAATYTGTAAGCAAAAGTGAGCTATAAGCAAGAAAAAATACATCTGGATGGACACCTTAAACCATCAATTATAATTATTAAATTATACAATTATTATATTTATTCTTCTCATTATAAAAGAYGGATTAATATTTGAGCATGGTGTAATGGCACTATTTGCATTTCAAATAAGCCTTTTTTTTAAGAGGCACTGAAGTGGGTGATAGGTATCTACCTACTATCCTCCTAAACTCCTCCATGGTTCAAGGCTACAAAGCCCATTGTCAACAGCAGTATAATGGATCAGAATTACATCTTAAATGTCTGTATTTTCAGGTCTATATTCCAATGCAATAGAYATTAGGAATAAACAGGAGGGACTGGAAGCTTAATTTGTGATAGAAACTGCTGCTTAACTGCTATAAATGCTGAGATAACTGGTATAGTTGAAATATTAGTATGGAAAAATACCGACCAGGTGGCAATACTGACAATCTAGATGAACGGACCAGGAAAAAACGAGGAGCTTTGCTTCTTAGCGGATATACATACTTATTCCATTCCAGCAGATAAAGAGGGACAGGCCGACTGAAAGTGTCTGAATAATGACAACGGGAGAAGGTATGAATAAAGATAACATGAGAAGGTCAATGATATGGATGTACCCCATGGTGTCTCTTTCCATCTGGTTTATACCACCAAGACAGAAAGATTGAGAAGAAAGGTTTAGCCTGAGCAACTAGAAGAAGTATGAGAAGCTGCTTGTAACAGAGACTTCAGCTATCCAGGTATCTGCTGRTGAAGAATATAGTAGAATATAAATTATGCAATTCTTGAAATAAGCTGGAGACAGCAAGTTGAGGTACTTGTACATTTTATTCCAACAACAAGGAAGAGGTGGTTGTAAACATGAGGGAGAGTAAGGTAGCAATGACCGTGGAACAACGTCATTCTTACCTTAGCTTCAACAGCTAAGGAAAAGAAATAAGGAGAATGAAGACAATACACATCAAGAGAGTAGAACYCGACAAACTCAGAGAATTTTTCATTCACTGTTAGAAACAAGTCATAAGAAAAATAAGACTGTTGAATTAAAGTTAGATGTCAGTAAAAGCTTTCTAACTATATGGATAGTAAAGCATAAGGATAGTCATCTAGGGATATTTTACTCTCYGGAGAGATCTCAGTC
Organism: Rhea americana; assembly: GCF_003343005.1. Lineage (NCBI taxonomy): Eukaryota > Metazoa > Chordata > Aves > Rheiformes > Rheidae > Rhea > Rhea americana. Next base: position 184,944 of record NW_028186239.1, read on the forward strand.
AGTGGAGATTTTTAAGAGCAGCTCAAAGAGTCATCTGTCAGGAAAGTCATTGATATAACTGTCCTTCCTCTCAAATGATTATGTTGACTTTGAACTCTTTTTCTGTGATTTTTTTTTTWATTTGTAGATCTGTGTTAATGAGTTTCCTCCAAATCCTTCTTTGCTCTCTTTTTGCTTTGTTCTGGTTAACAAATATGTCACGTGAAATAAAAATGTATTCCTTCACTGGAGTCTGTTTTGCTCTGAATTCAGCAGTTATGAAATCGATACCAACTAGATAGCAATAAAATCTTTCTGTATTCCCTTTCTTAAACCAATCTATTCAAAGAAAAAGGAAAGCTATTACACCACATATAAAATATTGATCTGAAACATACCTAAATCCCCATAATGGGCCAGAAAAGCTGAGATTTCTGATTTAAAAAGGCCTAACAGAATTTATTTCTGTTTTGTTACATAGCATTCTTTTTGTTATATAGCATTCTTTATTATAATATTATATTTCACTTGGAATATGGATGAAGAAATCTYAGTTGTTTTCCCATAAAGTTGAAAGGCACCTGAGCCTCTCTACTGAATGCCTACTCTTCATAGAAAAAAGAAATATTCAGAATATACAGGGGGATRTCTCTTTGTAAAGAGATCTAGATCTTAGTCCTCAATCCATTTCCCTCAGTTTCATCAGCTCTCACTGGAACTGGAATTTAGGTCACCAGTGTCATCACCACATGGTCATTTTGTTTGAGCAGGAGGGAAAACTGGTAATGGTGACTGTCAAATTCATCCTGGCAAGCCTTCCAGAATTTGTAGCAGGCATTTTTACCTAGCATAAACCAAGGTATCAAGTGTGTCAATTCCTTCCCACAAAATTATGTATATTCAAATGTATTATTATATATAAATATCTTTACCTAACTGTAACAAGGTTAAAAATGCATTATATTTAGCATTAGATCCAAAAGTAAATATAGACAATGACTGACATCTAAATTATATGTCCTATGTGCACTTTGGAGTGAAATTTAGTATTAAACAGTCATTTGTGAAAACATCAGAATTATCATGGAAGAGATCCCTGATCTCCTCTGTCCTGAACAACTGCCCTACTCAACAGACTATACAGCCATGCTCATGCTCTACTGTTGCACCAAGAGCATGAATCTTTAATTGTTTTCTAAAAACTGCTGAGAAAAGGAACGGAATTCCTCCTGTTTTTCCCCCTAACTCCCACACATATTTGAGTAGGCAAAGAACTTCCCTATGGAAAGGAGAATGGTTTTCTGCTTCCGAATACTACTTTTAGGGAGATTAAAAAAAAAAAAAAATCTTTCAATTGAGTTTTAGAGGGCAGTAGCAAACATCATTCCTTTTTGGATAGAGACTAGTTGTACAGAGGTGTGATAGGCATGTTCTGGAGTGTCTGGTTTCTGGAACACAATCAAGTGTAAGGATGAGACAGAAGCAAAGCTGCTCTATAGTTCCCCAGGGATCATCAAAGCCAAAAACCCAGTATTAGTTTTCTGTATCGCATTCCACATCTGACACACTTCGGGAATGGACCCTTAGATACTGAAGCTGCAATTAGGACAAGTCCGAAGACAACAGATATGAAATGTTATTTTTTTCTAGCTTTCAGTTGAAATTTTTAGCCGTGGGAATCATCGTATGCTTTTGAGCAACTGCACTACCTGTTATTGAACTTACCTGCTGGAGAAAGGAGAACAGTTTTTGCTCACGACATATGTGGGTCATCACAGTCTCACTAACACAAAAGGAGTTTTGCTATTGACTTTAATGGAGTGAATGATTAAATCTTTACTTGGAATTATTCTCGTGGGACTAAGGTTCTTCCTCTGTAAGCAGAGGAGTGCTGCTAAAGCACCTCTATACTAGACAGAGATCTCAGTATAATAGATCTTGGTACAAACTTAGATCCTAATTCTACAAAGACATGGAATACGCTTAATTTCAAGGACATGAGATACTAAATCAGCAGTGTTCAGTCCTAACTCCAGAGTTTTCCATTCTTTTTCACGCTGCTAATTCACCACACTGCAGTGAGCTGGTTCCTTGAAATCTTCATTATCCACTTTGCTCAATTTAAAATGTAACTATAATTCATTAAATTCATGGCTACATTATAGTGTTTCATTCAGGGAAACTAAACTTCATTTGAGACTAAACTTGAACTGAGATCTTTACCTGGAATTTACCGCTTAGGGACTGTGATAAGTATTAAAGTACATGGCCAGGTTTTCAGAAATGATAGGGATTATCACTGGAAACTTGAGGCTACCAGAATGACATTAGAAATTTTTGGTCTTTAATTACCCTTCTTTGTATGTGGGTTTGCATTTCTATATGTACACAGTAATCTATCATGCTTATGCAAGTGCATGATCTTGCAGTTTTTTTAGATTTATGGAGATATGTGTCTGAACACTGGTGAGCAGCACTGCTAGTAGATAATCAGCTTAATTTCCTTCTTCATCTGTTTTCATTTTTCTCATTTTCCCTTGAGGGATTCATCTCTAGCCTTATTATAACTTTTGCAAAGTTTTGCAAAGGTTTTGTAAACCTTTCCTTAGTGGAATTCAGTTGCTGCAAGTTATAAAGTGATATTCTTAAATCCACTTCATGACACCGACATTTACAAAATCATCTAATTGACTAAGGAAACATTTGTTTTAAACAAGGCTGGGAAAAATGTACTAAAATGCCAGACTTTCGTTCTGGCTGAAGAGATTGGTTGGCAGACAGAATGCCTCCGTTGTCTGGGGACTGCAGTCCTCAGCTGAGAGGAAAATCGCCTCTGTACTGGAATGATAGTTTAACAGCAGTGACTGGCCGTCTGCTCTCTGCCCCGTCTATCTCAGCGGAGTACACTGCCTCTCAGCTGAGAACACTTATGTCTTGCTCTTATGCAATTAACACATCCTTAAATTTTTCATGAGCAATGGTGCAGCTTCCACACGGAAAGACTGAAAGCTGTTCCACCAAATAGCTGATAACCAGGTTGTCAAGGCAGTCTCCAAGGAAGTAGAAGTTTGGACATCTTTAGACAAATTCAGAAACTGAATCTGTATCTGCCAGACCCTGGAGGAATGCTACAAGCTGCCAAAGTATTAGACAAGAAGAGGGTGGCAGCAGCTGCTGCTACTGCTTTTACTTAGGACCTAACCCAGCAAGCGTGCTCGGGAAATTCCTTACGGATACCTCCTGCAGCCAGCCTGGAGGAATGTTGCACTTCTGAGCTAGAGATTGTATATATCTTGTCACAAGAGATTAAAGAATCTAAAGTTTCTTGAAATATTTAGGCACTTAAAGGTGAAGATGGATATCTATCTATCTGTGGGATTTTCACAAGTTCCTAGATACCTATGTGTAATATGGAGATTGCATAATTAGGAGTTTGCCATTTAATGCATTCAAAMATTTCACTAAGTTTTACATATTTAACCTCAAAATCCTAACTAGGAATGGATATTTCAGCAGCCAGGGTTGTTTCTCCCCCTTTTCATCCTTGTTTTTTACTGTTTTGTGCTTCATTTATGCTGGAACACAGAAGAGAAGAATCGTGTCTGAGGAAAATCTCTTCGGATGTGTATCTAGATTTGGCTTCCACTTAGCAGCGAGTTCCAATAGTATTTGTACTACTGAGATAAGCATCTCAGTCTGTGCACAATCATTTCTTGATATTTATATTAAAGTCGTGATTCACTAGGTAGTAAGTAGCCAAAATATATATACATGTCTACTGAGATGGAGTACCCCAAGGGGCTCAGCATCTCTGCAGTACCTTTAATATTAAAAACACCAAAGGTATGCAGTTATGTGGTGATCCATTTGGGAGCCTACATGAGCTAAGATATATAGATCTAATATTTCACTTTGCAGAAATGGTTTATTTCCAGCCGTAAATATGATGTTTGTGAAATGAGAATAGGCTATTTCAAACTGTTATAAGCCCACTGAATAATTGAATTATTACTCATCAGGGGGCAGTGTAATTTGTTACCTGTATGATTTCAACACTCTGAATCAAAGTAATTACATTCATGGTGTCATTTAGTGAAATAATGCTGTGGAGGTTTCTATGAAGAGAGAGGCAATTACTGAAAGGATTTTGTTGAAATAATAGCACCAATTCAGTTGGTCCTCTTGCTTCATCCATTGTTACTTTATTATATGCCTAAATAGCTCATTCTGCTCTGTTTTGCCAAAGTGACAAATACAAGCATCAGAAACTATCTATGGAGGAAAAAAATGCGCAACTTCTAAAGGGAAAACACTTGTCATTTTTAGAACTACAAATATGCAAATGGAAAGTGGTTGATTAAATTTATAAAAAAGAACACAAAGGCAGGTGTTAATATTCTTTGAAAATTCAGTGGCAAGATTCCACTGGAGATTTGTCTACTGCAAAGAACTAGTAGGAGATGTTTGGAGACTGTTTCAAACCACTGAGCAGTCACTTCCAAACACCAAGAATTGGGCTTCAGAAGAGTATGAAAATGGTATAAAAAAAACAAGGGGTCATTTTTAAGAATAAGCATTTAGTAGTAATTATTTTATGTGTGGCTGTAAACTATAACAATACATGTACATTCATATAGGTGTATAAAGTRGTTTCTATAGTGATGTTTTAATCCATGTCTTGCTCTCTAATGTATTTATTGCAGTGCCATTTCTATAAGCCAGGACAACCCTCCACTACTTGATTTGAGGAAGCAAAGTCCAAAGAGCTGAARACATCCTATAAAAGCCAAATATATGACTTGCATGTACTTTTTTTAAAGATTTACATTGACTTTTTCTTTAAGATTTTAGACATTATTGGAGATGYCCATCAACTTCTTTAGCTTTCCTTAGGCATTTGGCTCCAATGCAATTTAGAAGATACCAGGCAGGAACCAAAACTTCTTGCACAGACAATAGTTGCTATGAAGTAGTATKTTGAAGCATCTAATTCAGATATCTAAATTAACCTGAAAAAAAKGTGTTTTTACTCCCACCTGCACTAAAATACTTACAAAGGTCATGATGAGTGTTTTTATTTTTCTTGCAATATTGTCTAGTGTGTTCATGTATTCTAYGAAAATAGCAGGAAACCTGTGCTAAAGAAAATGTAGGCTGAACTTGTAATGTTGTGACTGAGTCTTCTTGGGTAGATTCAACACCTGCCTGGGGAAACCATTGACTAGCTTACTGCTCCACTTCTGCTTGCAGAATGTGGGTCTAATTTAAAGAGTTATGTGATAAGACATAGTAAAAACAAAAGGCAGCAAAGGGAGAAATGAACAGCATTGAGAACAATTGATTGCAGGAGTTGAGTTGGCTTATACACAGACTTACAGACAGGACAGTCTGAGAAAATAGATTCTTGACTTTAAAGAGAGCATGGGCTAATTGAAGATGTGTAAAATACAGCTCTGAGGCTATTTACAGTTGGTTTCACTAACCAATATGAATAACTAAGTATTCATATCCACAACAACTGGCACTATCAATCCAGGAATAAGAGAAGAGGATTGAAATGCGTTTGCTCCCTGTGGAGTCAGAACAAAGTCAGCATATCAAAATGGATGATCAGCACCTCATGAACAGTTTCATCCAGCGAGATGCCCTCAAAAGGGGTTGAGGACCTGGCATTTCCTTGGAATTGACCTAAAAGYAAGTACAACCTGGCTTTAAGGCTAACTATCTCTCTGCTCCAGGGATACAACTTGTACCTTTTTAGGTACTGTGTGGGCTTGTGGAGTTTTGGTAGACTTTATCACACTTCATAAACATCAGGATATGAAAACAGTTCAGTCAGGTGCCTTTCTTCTTCTGCACCACAGGTTCTCTCCTCTAGTTYTTATCTTCATACTCCCCTGAAACTGCAAAATCTGTTGTGTAAAGACTACTGATGGCATAGGAGGCATCTCAAAACTGACCAGGACAGCTTGGTAACAGGGTCTGTCCCAGGGACTGAGAGGGACTTATGCCTAGTTAGCAAGAGGGAGAAATATGCCACTTCCAACAAGCTGTTGACTACCTCAGTTCTGCAGCGTGCTATGGTTACTTTCTTCATATTGGCTGGTTTCACTTTCCACAAGTGTTTATTAAGGAGTTTATTGATTCAGGTAGTTGCGGTATGGAATGGTATTGTTCCAGCCCCTAAGAGAGCATATAYAAAAGCTGCAAGAAGCCTATGAGATGAGTATTCCATTAGAAACACCTGTGAGAAACAGTTCTTTATCTGAATTGGAGGAAGAGGAAGGTAACAGAATTTTTCCCTCTCCTCCTGGACCTCTGATATATTTCTCATTGCCTTCATCATCTTTCTTGGGTACAGAGGAGGAAGCCACAACAGTGAGTACAGTGGTAGTGAAAGTCATTGACAAAAATCCTTCATGTCCATGCTGTGAGTCAGCGTAAACATCTAGTTCACCCTGAGGCAAGGAATCATGAGTGAATTGAGTTTTCTCACCAAAAAAGGTGGCTTTCCAAGATATGCATAGAAGTTGTTGGACAAAGGAAGAAATAGATCTGTTGAGGGAGTTGGAACAACAATTTATGGGAGCAAGAAGCATCAATAAGCTCATGAAAAAGAACATGCCAATGAAAACAGTGAAACATATCAGTGATAAAAGGTGTCAGCTGCAATAGGCTCCATCTAAATCAAGTACAAAAGGTGATGTACCACATATGCAGCCGGATGGGCAAGTTAACCAAAGCAAACCAGTTAGAGCTAATGCTGATCAGGGGATAAAGATCTTGTACAAGAGAAATATCTGCAATGGACTGAGCACAGACAAGCTCACTCCTGCCTTTTGAAAGGTGTTTAAGAACATAATAGAAGGTAGTGAAGGCACATCCATGACTGTTAATGAAGCATCTATCATCTGGTTAACACACCTTCTACATAAGTCCATCAAGATCAGTTAATTCAAGAAGCACCAAGCTGAAGCCCTGCCTTTGACGTCAAGCAGAACACTGATGAGCAAAAAGGCAGTGAGAAAGGATCAGTGCTTGTTTAATTTAGATCATGTCAAGCTAGCTGTTATCATTTTGGATAACAATGAAACTATGAAATGTAATCTTCCTATGCATGAAACATTTTCCACATTCAAAGTTAAATGGGAAACAGGAGTTCCCTCTGTCAGATCGGATAGATTTCAAAGTAAYGAGTGAGCAGACAATTCTGCATTTGTAGCAATAAAAACTGCCAAGGAAATCATGAAAAATGTTAGGGAGATGAATAAAAGCTCAGCACCCGGACCAAATTGTCTAAATTTATGGGATCTAAATAAATGGGATCTCCACTTCACTGTGCTATCAGAGATGTACAATCTGTGGCTGGTATCTGGCACCATCCCTGACACAGTTCAAGAATGCAGAACAATATTAATCCCAAGACTGCAGATCTAGAGAGGTAATGATATACAGCTGGTGTTCCATTATCATTAGGTCAATTATTTTAAGGCTGTTTTCCTGAATCTTAACAGCTAGACTGACAAACTGTCCAATTAACAGTCATCAAAGAGGCTTTGTAACAGCACCAGAACATTCCAAAAACCTGAAGTTACTACAAGTTATGATTCAACACATAGAAAGAGAACACAAGCATCTGGGAGTGGTCTCCATGGACTGAATACCAGCCTTTGACTCTAAATCATCAACATATATGCTCATCCTCAGGCAGAGAGACCAAGCATATAATTGGTACGTTTGCCAACATGTACCAGAATGCTGTAACTCATATAGAGAGGAAAGACGAACAATCAGCCCCAATTGGGATTCTCACTGGAGTAAAACGAGGAGATCTAATATCCCCTACGCTGTTCAGTCTCTCAATAGATCCACTGATATATAAACTGGAAGAGTCAGAGAACCGTTTTTGACATAAAAGGGAGACAATTACAGCCCTTGCTTTTGTGGATGACTCGGTTCCACTCAGGGACTCATGGGGAGGTATGAAGAAAACACCTTGTTGGTGGAAGAGTTTTGTAAACTGATTAGGCTTAGGACTCAAAAGGAAAATTGCCATGCTTTTTYTATAAAGCCAGCAAAAGATTTTCATAYGATCAATGATTGTAACCCATGGAYGGTATGTGTTTCTAATCCCAACATGATAGAACCTGGCAGCTCTGAGAGGAATTTGGGATTGTGAATCGATGGATAGGTAGGACTACTGAAACCAGAGTTGCAGGAAAAGCTTGAGTTCTGGCTATCAAATATTGGGAAGGTCCCTTTAAAGCCACTATGGAAGATAGATATCTTGAATATATACATGACACCAAGGCTGATTTGCTTTGCAGACCATGCTGACACAAAGCCATACACCTCCACAGCCTCGATCTCAACGTAAGGTCTGCTGCTAAGAGCTGGCTTCATTTACTGTCTTGTACTTGTGATTCCATCTTGCAGGCCAGCAACAAAGATGTTTGGAGATCACCTGTTTAGCAAGTCTGATAAATAAATGTGCAGGATCACAGGTTACACAGAATTGCCCACTCCCAGGATAGTACTAGATCTATATTAGATCTACAGTACAGTAGAATAGTACAGTAAATTTATAGTATTTATTAGATCTATGATACTCAGAAGAGGCAACCAGAAGGAGTTTGAGAGCCTGTGGATTGCCACTAGAGGTAGAGAAGAAAGACGACCAATGATAACAAATATGAAGGTGATTAATTATAATAGATTAAAGTGATCCCAGCTGCAACAGGAAAAGGCACATCGACTTCTGAGTGGAAAATCTGAGATAAAACTCATCTTTCTGACACCTAATAGCTGGAAGAAGGAGGAGTTGCAAAATGGATGAGGCTTCAGAGCCAAAGTCATGTGATTAAGAACTTTGAAAATTATAATTAATGACTGGCTGAAACACTATAGAGGTTTCYACAGGCACTCTCCTGTAGAATGGGAGACCTGCTCACATATTGTCAGATTCTGCCTCCCTGTTCAAAATGCCCAAATTAGAAGACAYAATAAGCTGTGTGAGTTGGTTTTGGCCCGTTAGGCCAAAAAAAGTGTTAGTCTTTATGGAATCCAATTTAAGACATATTAACAACAAGTTATTTAAACTGGATTCGATCTGTGTTAAAGATAACAGGGCATTTGTAAGTGATTCAACAAGGTTTGAAAGTCTATTATCATGCTTGGTAGAGGAGGTGGCAGAGAAGGCGAAGAAATAGCAGCAGCTGGAAGAGCAAGTAAAAGAACTAATGAGTGCCACCAAAGTCAAGTTTGTGGATTTCCCAACTGCAGCGCATGGAAAATGGCAAAAAGGTCATTCTGCTCTCCCAGCTGACCCAGGACTTTGATAACCACTGAGAGAGAGTAGCATGGCCTTTCAGTAGGAGAGCATTGCTATCCTCTGTGGACACTATGCATGGTTTTGCGAGTCTGAGAAGGGCCATCAAGTTTTAATCRGTTTATACTAATCTCTTGCTATTACTAACGTCCTCTCCTTCTATGAAAGGCAAAAGAAAAGCTTTTCACCCAGACAACGTGAGTTTCCTTAAGTCCTTGTGATCTTCTGTTTATTTCCTGGGTCTCATAACTGGGTTGTGGGTTCATAAAGGGGTGGGGATGTAAATCTTGATTTCCAATGACACTGTCACTGATATTTACATTGGCAAGTGCACCACCTTCCTTATTTTTTT